>NC_136272.1:28140415-28382915 GCF_964187855.1 Myxine glutinosa
TACTAACGTAATCATAAGACTTTCAACAAACCCCCAAAAATATCTATTTTGGGGGTAAACCTCCCCCCCCCCCCCCCACATACCCCCCACCCACCATAGACGACCTTAGACCCTGATTTTTAGCTGCGACGGGCAGCTCTATGAGAGGACCGCGTTGTTGTTCTTGTTGTTGGGGTGCCTTTTTGAATCGCGCATGCGCATACACTCGGACGTGCGTTGGTATGAGGTAAGAACATATTGCAACGGATATCCTCATGATTCAACACGTCGCAGCTGGTGACCACACTGTGGTCATTTTTCTCTTGTTTAAATTATGTGAACAAACATCACGGGTGATGCAGGTTGTGGTCAAGTTTCATCGGAATTGCAAGTGTAGTTTCTGAGAAGAGAGCAAATATCTATTTTGGTGGGCAAGCCCCCCCCCCCCTCCCGTACACACCCAAAGGGGCATATTTTTTTTAATGCTTTGAACAAACTTTGGTACAGCCCGGGCGGTGAAGATTGTGGTAAAGTTTCATTGGAATCGTATGTGTAGTTTCAGGGAAGAAAGCAAATATCTATTTTGGGGGGGGGGGGGGGGGTCAAACCTGGACATACTTTAACCGCTCGTTGACCCCTTCAAACTTCGATTTTCTTAGTGCCGTGAATAAACATTGGTACATCAAGGGTGATGAAGGTTGTGGTCACGTTTCATCGAAATAGTGTGTAGTTTCAGAGGAAAAAGCAAATTCCTATTTTGGGGGGTCAAACCTGGATCCACTTTGACTCCCGATAAACCCCCTTAGACCCTGATTTTTTTCAATGCCGTGAACTAACTTTAGTCACAACATAACAAATATAATTTGTGCCAAATTTGGTCACAATGCCTTCAGCGGTTTCGGAGAAGAAGTTGCAAGTGTTTATGGATGGACGGACGGATGGACGGACATGTTTTCTTTCTTGTACGTAAGGCATGTTATTTTTATTTTCAGGAATGATTGATGCAGCAGTCTGGCCAATACACCGTCCAAATAAAGGGATGAGCAATTTATATAGTGAATGAAGGTTTTTAAATGTAATTCAGTTTTAGCCTGAGTTGTCAAGGCTGTCAAGATGTGAAAATACAGAAAGGTCTCCCGAACAACATCAACGGATAACTACTGCAGGCAAGTGGCAACAATTGCAGGATCACATAAAACGGCGCTAATTCCCGGCATTACAATGCAGCCCACTGACGAGTCTTTCCTCGCTAGTACATCTATAGTGTTGTCACTGAACTACTCCCTCAAACTTCTGTGAAATCATACCAAACTTCTGGTGTGCACCTATCTCTACCTTGTGTATGTCCTAAGGGTATTCCTGGGTAAAATGCCAGGGCATAGAAAAGGCCCCTTTATGTAAGGGTATGTGCCATGTGGCAAAGTAGAGAAAAAAGTGACATTCCATAGCTTATGGAAAATATCGAACAATAGAAAAGAAGGGACATTCAAAAAATCTCGTGTGCATGCTGGACTACCCTTGTGTTCTTAGGAGGAACCAGGTAATGCTCTAGAAAAGTTCATATAAAGAGGTGCCAATTTGATTCATACACCTGCATGAAGAAGTAAATGTATTTTATTTGCCAGATGTAGGGCGCCCCTTCATATGAACTTTTCCAGAGCATTACTTTTGCTCATTATCAACACATTTTGGGCGGACGGATGGACAGACAGACAGACATACACCAACGTGATTTCGAGGGTTTTCTAAATAAAACAAAAAAATGTGGAAACAGACGTTGCTGAAATTTGGAAAATATTACCTCAATGTACAAAGCATTTGCTTCTGAAATTTGCAGCTGATTTCGTCCAGCAGAAGCCGAGAAACATATTTTCAGTCCCCATGTTAAAGCTGCATACAGAGAAACGATCCCTTATATAAAGGGAGGGGTGCTTTGCGCCTTCCTCCCCTTGATTTTTACAGCGTAGCCCATATAGTGGGGCGGCTTAGCCCAAATATTCAAAAGAATTGTGCATTTTGTGATACAAGCACCAAATTTGGCACAAATGTACATTAATATGTTGCGAACATTTTCAGATATTGGGCCACTTGAAATTCCGTAATTTTTTTTTTCAAATTTTTTCAAGTTTCGTAATTTCAAATTTTTCGGGTGACACCGTCACAATTTCGGTCTTCGAGGCCGGCCGATAGGCAAAGTGTGACTGGAAGGGACGAGGTTCTCCTGACCACGTGGCCCTCGATCTGGGAAGCGAGAGGCGTTCCATTAGTGGATGCGCCCCTCACGCCCGACTTTTGGGCGGCCCCGGCAGGCCGTTTGTTTTGACGTTCCGTGACAGGCCCCGCACCCCCACCTCCGGGCCGACCGGAAGCTTGTGCTGAGTACATCATACCTGAACAACTCAGTGAGGCAGAACACAGCAGTGCACACCAGGGTGACCCCTTCAGTGCATAAACCAATTAACCTGTCCACTGCAGGGCATATAGAAATGAAGTTATTTTCTGCATATAATAATAATATAAGTTCAGTTCTATATAACAATTTCTGTTATCACCACTACCACTACAACTACCACTACTACAAGCTTTGTCTGGAATTTTGTGGACTAACAGACAAACAGACATACAGACAAGCTGGGATCAAAACATTACCTCCTTCCACCATTGAGTGTAGAGGTAAACATCATAGAAATTATATCATGCCCTAGATTTAATTCATGCTTACCCATGTATTTGCTTCACTGGTTCACAAGGTCTTTTGCATACATGTAATTCAGACTCTCGTCTTCATTGCTGACCACACAATGTTCGCAACATATTAATGTACATTTGTGCCAAATTTGGTGCTTGTATCACAAAATGCACAATTCTTTTGAATATTTGGGCTAAGCCGCCCCACTATATCGGCCGGCCTCGAAGACCGAAATTGTGACGGTGTCACCCGAAAAATTTGAAATTACGAAATTTGAAAAAATTTGAAAAAAAAAATTACGGAATTTCAAGTGGCCCAATATCTGAAAATGTTCGCAACATATTAATGTACATTTGTGCCAAATTTGGTGCTTGTATCACAAAATGCACAACAGGTTTGCTATGCTGCTACACTAATAGGGCAAAGCCGTCCAGAACAGTGTTTGTCCGTCCGTATGTATGTGTGTATGTCCCCTCAAACGTATACCAATCAGAGCTGAGGATCTGGTCACATGACAGGGTGATGTGATTACGTCTGATGTCATTACGGCGTATGGCGGCTGACTCTCCACACACCGCCATTTTGATTTATATGCCGTTCATGTCGAACATATCGTCCAACCTGTCATATATCACAATCACCATGCTCTACCTTTACGTTTTTCATTCAGTGTGAAACACAAACAAACCGGTTGTTAAAATGACCATCAAATATCGAAAGCATCGATGTTACGGCTCTTCCATCAATGCGGTACGTATAGGCCTTAGGCGTTATGCCTCATCTTCGGACCGCTTCGGGTAAATTAAGCCCAAGTTTCTTAATACAGTCGTGTATAGTTGCTGTCATATCGTTATTATAATAATAATAATATAGTAAATATAACCATAATACTTTATTCCCAATGTCATGAATACAAAGTTAGAGGATTAAAGCGGTGTATGGTTCATGAATCAATGATGAGTGGTGTTCGGCACCAGTATTAATAACCGCAGTATTAATGGAGAATATAAGTAAAGAATTAGCCTCGGTTTTTTAATGGTAATATCTTTTTTTTATTTAAATAATGATAACGTAACGTTAATATTATAGTAAATGTAATCGTAACACGAATCCCTTTGTAGTGACTGCAAACTTACTGGAAATTAAAATATATCATCTTCTACATATTAAAGTAGCGGCAGGTTTGTGTCCGTTAATCATTACATCTATGATGTCATTACGACGGCTCACTCCACCGACCGACATTTTAATTCACTAGTACACCCGCTCACTACGGGAGCTGCAGGAAGGGTCATTCCTCTTTGGGATAAATAGATTACAGTCTCTCTATGATCGGGTCTCAAGAACATTGGGTGTGTGTTCATTTACCAAGGTTCTTGTGGAGAGATCGCCAAGTGGTTTAAGCATTCGAGCAAGCACTCCATTCAAAACCGTTAAGGAACGCCTGGCTTGGCAAGCGCTAGCTAGCTGCTTGGTAAATGAGCACACTTACAACCATTGTGGGGTATATAGATTACAGTAGATCTTTGCTCAGTTCTGCAAGTAAAACTTACCTCACGGATGTCGGGATTCCTCCAAAAAATTTTGTTTAATGTTATAAGCAGCATTAGCGACTATTTGAAAAGCTAATAAAACTAAAGTGTGTGTGGTTTATAATATTTTACAAGCCAGGCTATGCCACTGTTAGACTTTTGGTCTTCTTTTTATATAAAAATTAGAATTTTTTCAACTTAAATCTTCAACTTCAATTGTTTATAAAATGTAATATTACGTATATTACAAATACATTTGTGCAAAATAATTCTTTCTATTACGATAGGTGTAAACCATGACAAAACCGCAACTCAGGTACAATCATCTATCTATATAACTACATATTTGGGCAGTGTCTGTGTTGTCACTGAACTACTCCCTCAAACTTATGTTTCCGTGGTTGTGAAGTGTTTTTTAAAAACGTGGCAATGAGGTGTTTTGAATCATGTGGTGGTGAGGTGTTTTGAATCACGTGGTGGTGAGGTGTTTTGAATTACATGGTGCTGAGGTGTTTTGAATTACGTGGTTGTGAGGTGTTTTGAATTGCGTGGTGGTGAGGTGTTTTTAATTACGTGGTGGTGAGGTGTTTTGAATTACGTGGTGGTGAGGTTTTTAATTACGTGGTGGTGAGGTGTTTTTAATTTCGTGGTGGTGAGTTGTTTTTAATTTCGTGGTGGTGAGGTGTTTTTTATTACGTGGTGTTGTGGTGTTTTGAATTACGTGGTGGTAAGGTGTTTTTAATTTTGTGGTGGTAAGGTGTTTTGAATTACGTGGTGGTGAGGTATTTTTAATTTCGTGGTGGTGAGGTGTTTTTAATTACGTGGTGGTGAGGTGTTTTTAATTTCGTGGTGGTGAGGTGTTTTTAATTTCGTGGTGGTGAGGTGTTTTTAATTACGTAGTGGTGAGGTGTAATCGTCCCAAACTTTCAGTCTGCACCTCCCGCTCCCGTATGTATGTTCTGAGGGGTTCTTTTTTGAATTAATATATATTTTTTCAACCTAAATCTTCAACTGAAATTGCTTATAAAATGTAATATCACAAACACTGCAAATAAATTTGTGTAAAATAATTTTTTTGTATTATGATTGGTGTAAATCATGACAACACAGCAACTCAGGTCATTATCCTCAGCGAAAACAAGCCTGTTCCTCTGTAATGACACGTGGCGAGGCGAGCCAAACTAGTATATACATATACCACCATTATATATATATATATATATATATATATATATATATATATATATATATATATATATATATATATATATATTGTTACAGACGCGGTTGTGGATGTTAGTTTACCGAGCGGTTTGGTATGACCACGTCTGCACAAGTTACCCGATTATGCTCGAACGTTGACTAATCGCGCTACGCTAGATCAATTGAGGAAAGGACACACGGCTGGATTAAAAAGGACACGACACCAGGGATACGGTTCTCAAGACCTCCGGAGGAGGTTATATTCGTTCGGAAGGTTAGATTACAACTACAAGAGGGACAGCAAAGGAAGATAGGCACTTAGACACAATCTTATATTAACCCCAACAGACGACAGATAAACGGGACAAAAACTGACTCACACGGGGATTGATGGCAAGGAAAGGCAGAATCGATGGCTCCAGGTGCACCTGGGCTCAGGGCAGAATCGACCTGGTCCGGTCCAGAGATGCGGGAGGTTTCACAGCGATCGAGGTGGCGTCTTGTCGTCTCAAGCTGGGGGCGCATCTGACGTCACGTCCGGTACGTGGCCGCGTATATCCGGCGGGGAGTGACACGCCCTCGGCTCGTTAGCTCCGCCCCAGATGGAATCGGCTCGTTGCTTCTCATTGGGTGCGTGCGGGGGGGTTACCGGCTCCACCCTTGACGAGGGGCTGACAGGGAGCCCTTTCGTGGTAACCCCGTGGAGCGCATGGTCATGGCGGCTAACCGAGCCGGTGTGAGGACGCACACTCCCCCCGCGCGCCGTTGTTGTAGTTGTTGTTGTAGCTGTAGTTGTTGTTGTTGCTGTAGTTGTTGTTGTTGTTGTTGTTTGGGGAAGAAGATGGGAGGAGGTAAGGGAAGGTCCTAAACTCACTACTGGTGCCATATAATCACATTCTGGTGCAACGAAGAGTCAGAATTAATGGAAACGAGTCCTTAACTGACATAGACTAAGAATAACTAGCAAGATGTCCGAAAGTTGTCTACGTGAGATGCGGTGGACCTGGGCACGACATTTAATGGGGGAAAAAGGGGAAGGTCGGTTCTACAGAGTGTTGTTTACAGACAATGGGACTAGGGAATGGGGGATTGGGGATAGTTGGGGAGTATTGGGGAAATAGGGGAATATTTACAAGCGGATATGGAGGCCAAATTCCATATTCGCAACATTGCACCCTTCTCTACCCTCGGGGCGTCCCGACCCGATAAATTTTTACCTATTTTAGTGTGGCACTCAGATGTAGTTCCCTCTACTATTAACTCTACCCTGAGTGCGACAGTTTTACAGATATTCACAAATGAGTAAATATGTCCCCCTGCGACGTTGCACCCTTCTCCTCACAGAAACACACCCACAGGATAACCGAATCCGGAAAGAATCCTCAAACTAAACATACAGCCGGTAGGGAGCATTATTTACACGACTACGCTGATATTTACACTACGATCCAGGACCTGTTTCTGGAGGAACACATGCAGATGTTATGCATAGAGAGAGCACGCATGCCAGCATCGATACACCAACCCACGAGTGCTCTGTGGCCTACGGCCTTTAATAACGTGCAGAGCACCCTTTTCCAGCACGAAAAGCACCACCCCCTCATGTACAGTCAGCACCATCCGGTGCACCAATAAAGTGTCTATAAATCATTGTGTGGTGTCGCAGCCGGCCGATGTTCTGCCGCTGGTCTTGCCTTCGTGTGGTGCACTTGGCCTTCTTACTTCCTTAGAAAAATAAAGAAAGGCGCCAACCGCGTCCATTTCTTTATTGTGGCCGTCAGGGGGCCAACTGTTAGTGGTTCACCTTGTATGGCATAGGTGCCACGTTGACCCATAGGTCCATCCATGGGTGGTGCTTGGCCGCAAAAGAACTGCGGTCCATTGTGGGTGGCCACAAACATTGCGGTCCATATGGTGTATCGATCCAAGCAGCAAGCAGCGAAAGTGCAGGCCCACAACTGCGGAGCCAGCACCTCTCTCTCCTCTCTCTCTACCCCAAAGCCAGATCCTCGGAGGTGGGAGACAAAAGAAGCAGACAAGTGAGTAAGGTGGTAAGGGCGCAAAAGTGCACGCAATGCAAGGTAATGCACACTGGGGGCACATGGGAACCAGGTGAGACAGGTACGTTCCTACCGTACGCCCCCCCCCCCACCAGGTAACCTACATGGCCCCTCCCTTACCCCTTACTGCATCCACAAAACACAACACTACCCATAAACATCTACTTTACCAATCAACAAACGTCCCTACTGTCTTCCCCGTTCCTCCCATAAACCAAATTCGTCTTCTCTCCCTCCTAACCAATCAAATTTGCCATTTTCAACTCTCATCAAAATTTGCCATCTCCAACTCAACATCATAATTTGCTATCACCAATTCATCATCAGTCCCTCCTAGGGAGGGAGAGATGGAATCACCCCAATGTCTCATCCACGTCGTGATGCGTCTCACAAATCCGACAGCAATTCTCATTTCCTGCACACAGAACAAAGAAAACACAGGTGTGGAGTCATCATCATCACCACAGGTAAGTGGCTGCGTATGGTGCGACAGGTTCATCAATCCTAACTATTTCCTAAATGACTTTAACAACTTTACACTACCCGGGGTCTTTCCCCGGCCAAACCATTGGCCCTCTTACACTATGGGTTCTAAAAACCAATTCCCATTGGCCAAACTGTGGTGCTTTTCAATTTGGGGTCTCACTCCCCCGATTCATCTCCCGGTGCCCTCGTACAATTTCTGGGCTGCGACGTGTACCTCTCCCAGCGGGTCTACCCACCTGCACACCTCCACCACTGCAGTTGCCTCCGAGCTTACCTGCTCCTCACCCTAACCTAACTACCTGGGGAAGGCCCTCTGGCGCTCTCCCCACTCGGTGCCCTCCCTGGCACTGGGCTACCCGATCCACACCCGGGATCCTCAGGCACCCACTCACAACTACCGGCTCCCAGAGCCCACCTGCGGCCTCACCTGGCCGACATCCTCACAGTGGTGGAGTGCCCAACCAACTACACACACTAACAGGCTACACGCCCAGCCATTTCCACAACACTAATGCACCCATTCACAACACCATTCTGCAACCGCACCACAGATGCCAATATCCTACCACAATTTACCTGTACCCTCTACCTAACACTTACACTACCCGCCCCGGGTACTCGTGAAAGGGGTCCACTCTTCCCCATCCACACCTTCGCACCATGCACACCACTCCGTACCACTTACTCCAACTCTCTCCACACACCTGTACTTGCACACCTGTGCTCTCACACCTGGTGCCACCTGCACCCTTCTCTCCCCAAGCGCATTCACGCTGATCCACAACACTCATTACTCACACACTGTTCCACACACCTGTCCAGTTGCACACCTGTGCAATCACACCTGTTCCATCCTCACACACACGGCATCATCTCAGCTAACTACTCCCTTCTGAAACTTGCGCTTCCCAGTCGTCCCTTTAAACTATTGCGCTCCCTCGTCATTATCATCCATACTAATCTACCTGCGTCCCCACTACAGGTATCAGTCACTAACTAAACTTAACGTTACCTAATGTCATCTTTCTAGATCCCTACAATATAACCTAACCCACCCGGGCTAGTTTTCACTGCCATACACCCCATAATCTATTGCTCCTTTGCCCCCCACTGGGAAGGGTGGCAGGGATGCCCCCCTTACCCACCGGGCCCATCGCTCACTACCAATTTTGCACATCAAATTTCAACAAATTAAAAATTTGCCAATCACTCCCCATCATCTGCCAATCACTACTGCCAATCCCTTGCCAATCATCAAATTTTGTTTTTCTCTAATTTTGGGTCCAAAACACTAACCTCATCACCCAGTCTACTCACTAATACCTCTCGGTGCGCCAATCCCTGTCCAAAGCCCGGCTTCGTAAAGCCAAGCCATGAATGCGGGTTGTTCTGTGCCAGCGGATGGATACGTCCGGCACTCGGTACAGGGACGGGGGCTTACCCGGGCCGAGATCCCACGCACCACCTCGGCGTGGAGCCATCCCATGTCCCGATCTCGACCTGCCGGACTGCCTCAACAAAAAGTGGTCGCCATGACGACCCTTTCTATCGGGCTGCCCGCTCCGCCTAGTGGAGCACGGACGCGGCCGTTCAAAGCGAGGCCCAGCACGCACCGAGGGCCCGATTCGGCTATAAGTCGTTCTAAACTCTACCCCGTCTAACGTCGATGCTTCACCTGGACGCTTACACCCCGCAGCCCGTTCCTTGCTCACACATCCAGCCGTCTCCATGCTCCTCGTCGTACCTTTCCTTACACACCCAGGTACTCTCATTCCACTCACAGACTTGGTCACACACCTGACCACCGAACACCTTGGCACACATTCGTTGGTCGCACACCTCACCAACACACCTCTTCGCGCCCCCTCCTCTGTCACCTCCTCTGTGACAATCACAGGTGTGCCCTCATTCGCACACCCAACCACGTGCCTCACCACCAATTCCAGCGTGCATTCCCACTCACGCTCTACCATTCCAGGTGTGCATCCTTCCATCCCAGGTGTACATCCTCGCTCACCTGTCACAACCAGCTCACTCTCCTTGTCACTCTCACTACTCTCACCTCCATTCTTGACAGCGCACTCACCCTTACTCTTGACAGCGCACTCTTTCCTCATGCACCTGTCCGTCACACACCTTTCTCGCGCACACTCTCCCGTTACACCCTCTGTAACACTCACCACAGGTGTGCATTCTTCCTTGCCTTTGACAGCGCACTCTTTCCCCATGCACCTGTCCGTCACACACCTTTCTCGCGCACACTCTCCCGTCACACCCTCTGTAACACTCACAACACCGCGCTTCCATGTGCCCCCTCGCACACGCGCTACGACCGACTCACTCTCGCCAGCACCCTCACTCCTTGGCACGCACTTTTTCCTCACACACCCCAGAGTCGGACTTTCTCGCACACCTCCTCTTTCGCACACCAGACCTGTCGCACACTTCACCAACGGCCTCTCACGAACACCCGGGTCCATCTCGACCCCCAAGCTTCTTAAATCCCCTGGCGCATCATACGCACGACCATATTGGTCACCACTTACACCAGGTCCTCTTCCTCTTCGCTTCTCCTCCATCACCTGCGAATCCCTCATCCGGTTAATGAGCACATCATCACGATC
This sequence comes from Myxine glutinosa, assembly GCF_964187855.1. Lineage (NCBI taxonomy): Eukaryota > Metazoa > Chordata > Myxini > Myxiniformes > Myxinidae > Myxine > Myxine glutinosa. The sequence goes on from NC_136272.1 coordinate 28,150,989, forward strand.
CAAACACAGACTTTGGACCAATTCTTTTACTTCCTCTTTTATCTCTTTGTTATCCCCTCTCCGTCGCTTCTTAATTTCGCTCATCCCTTCTTCCACTTCTTCTAGTTTCTGCTTCACCTCTTTTATTCCCCGGTACGTCTCCTCCAGCTCGTCCTCCAAGGCTACCTTGACCGTTTCCATGTGCGTCCTCACCTGCCGGTCCTTCGTCTCCATTACCTCTACCACCTCGTCCACCCTCGTTGTCAGTCCCTCACGTACCATCTGACATTCCCTCTTCGTCGCTACCAAGTCATTTTTTAGGTCATTTTGTGTCGCTTTTAAACCTCCTAATACCGCAGTGTTCCTTCGAACCTGCTCCGTTAGTCCTTTTTGTCCCTCCGTCAGCTGCTCTACTCCCAGCGTCAACTCCTCTATACCCCCTTGCAGTTTTACAGTCCCCTTTCTCACCTCCGTCTCCATGCGCTCCTTACAGTGCCTCACCTCCTCGCGCACTCCTCCGACCTCCTCACTCACTCCTCTTCTGATCTCCTCTCCCATCACTTGCATCTCCTGCCCAGATGCCACCCTCATCTGCTCCATTTCCTCCCTGTGAGCATCCAGTTTGGTTTCTACCCCCATTCTGACCCCCTCTATCTGCTGCTCCATTTGTTTAACTTCCCTTTCCGCTTGGTCCCTCATGTCCCTCAATTTGCCTTCCATACTGTTTTCTAACCCTATTAACCCATTTCTCACCTCTTTTATCCCGTTGTCTAACCCCTCAAAATTATTGTCTAACTTCCCAAATTTCTTGTCTAACTCCTTAAAATTATTGTCTAACCCCTCACCAGTACCCCTCGCTTCGTCCCTCATTACCCCCATTTGGTTTCCCATTACCCCCAATTGCTTACTCTGAGCATCCATCCGGTTCCCCATTACCCCCATTTGGTTTCCCAAGTCATTCCTCAGGTCTTCACTTGTCTGGACCATGAGCGCCTTTATTTGTTCCATAAATAGGCCCCAATCCATCGGCGGCGCTGCTACGGTCGCGGGCGCGGTGACCAGCGAGGCGCCATTTTGTGCGTTTGCTACCCTCGCTGCTTCGCTCTCCTCACGTCCCTCAATTTGGTCCTGGACCGACCCTGCCTCACTCTCCCCTACCGGACCCCAGCTGTCTTGATCCGCCATAGCGCGACTTTCAAAATTCGGGTTTTTATTTCCGTATAACAAAATCAAATTTCGCCGTTATAATTTCGTCGAGCGCAGTAAACGCGCTCCGGATCGATTCTACTACAAATTTGGGCCTAATAACGCGTGGGAAACGCGCTCCGAATCGATTCTACTACAAATTTGGGCCTAATAACGCGCGGGAAACGCGCTCCGAATCGATTCTACTACAAATTTGGGCCTAATAAATTTAGTCCCGGGTTCGAATTCCACTCCTCGACACCAATTGTTACAGACGCGGTTGTGGATGTTAGTTTACCGAGCGGTTTGGTATGACCACGTCTGCACAAGTTACCCGATTATGCTCGAACGTTGACTAATCGCGCTACGCTAGATCAATTGAGGAAAGGACACATGGCTGGATTAAAAAGGACACGACACCAGGGATACGGTTCTCAAGACCTCCGGAGGAGGTTATATTCGTTCGGAAGGTTAGATTACAACTACAAGAGGGACAGCAAAGGAAGATAGGCACTTAGACACAATCTTATATTAACCCCAACAGACGACAGATAAACGGGACAAAAACTGACTCACACGGGGATTGATGGCAAGGAAAGGCAGAATCGATGGCTCCAGGTGCACCTGGGCTCAGGGCAGAATCGACCTGGTCCGGTCCAGAGATGCGGGAGGTTTCACAGCGATCGAGGTGGCGTCTTGTCGTCTCAAGCTGGGGGCGCATCTGACGTCACGTCCGGTACGTGGCCGCGTATATCCGGCGGGGAGTGACACGCCCTCGGCTCGTTAGCTCCGCCCCAGATGGAATCGGCTCGTTGCTTCTCATTGGGTGCGTGCGGGGGGGTTACCGGCTCCACCCTTGACGAGGGGCTGACAGGGAGCCCTTTCGTGGTAACCCCGTGGAGCGCATGGTCATGGCGGCTAACCGAGCCGGTGTGAGGACGCACACTCCCCCCGCGCGCCGTTGTTGTAGTTGTTGTTGTAGCTGTAGTTGTTGTTGTTGCTGTAGTTGTTGTTGTTGTTGTTGTTTGGGGAAGAAGATGGGAGGAGGTAAGGGAAGGTCCTAAACTCACTACTGGTGCCATATAATCACATTCTGGTGCAACGAAGAGTCAGAATTAATGGAAACGAGTCCTTAACTGACATAGACTAAGAATAACTAGCAAGATGTCCGAAAGTTGTCTACGTGAGATGCGGTGGACCTGGGCACGACATTTAATGGGGGAAAAAGGGGAAGGTCGGTTCTACAGAGTGTTGTTTACAGACAATGGGACTAGGGAATGGGGGATTGGGGATAGTTGGGGAGTATTGGGGAAATAGGGGAATATTTACAAGCGGATATGGAGGCCAAATTCCATATTCGCAACAATATATATATATATATATATAATCAAAATTGTGAATATTAGATTTCCAAAGACTTCTTAGGCTCAACAGAAAACCAACATGGCGGACGTATGATTTCCTTCCTGACAATTAGTGTGGGTGGAGTCAAGCCGGCTCTCCAGCCAATGGGTTTGAAGGCTTCATACTCACTCAGCTTCATTACATTTTTAATATACAAGATTGTTGAAACAAAGAGAGCAGGATGCTTTTGATAAAGGTTTTGTGGAGAATATTGATACTTTTGGTGAGTTCAATCAAAGTAAGTCTGCTTACATGTACTTTGGCTTACAGGCAATGCGTCGACAGCCTTTGACGCTATCTGGGCCGACATGTATGCATTTTAAGATGACCCTCCAGGTCGAATCGAATCGAATCGATCGAATTGGTCGAATGGTCGAATGGTGGATCGAAGCGATTGGTCGAATGGTCGAATGGTCGAATTGGTCCAATGGAATTGGTCGAATTGGTCGAATTGGTCGAATCGAATTGGTCGGAATTGGCAAATGTAAACATTGATTTTCAGATTTTCCATGTAATAACGTTTCCAAAAATGTATAGGTTTGCTAATCTACCATGATTTTGAACGAAAAAACATAGTGAACCTGACTAGATTGTGAACTGCTGACGCATGTGAAAATCAAATTTCTTGTATGCTAAAAATTGGTTTTCTCGTACATTATTGAATGATTCAGAATACAAAAGACATTTTGGCAACAGAATATAATAAAATAAACTCCAATGACAAAACTCATCTGGAACAGTTATGAATGTATAAAAATCAAACATTTTTAATTAAAATAAAAATGTTTAACGAATAAAAAGTGGATTCGATAATTAAGCTCAAAACGCTAAAATTACATTACTATAATATCGCATTCAGATAAGAGTGCTACTTAACAACAGGCTCTGTCGCTGTCTGCTTGACGCATGAGTATTGGACGTGAATGGACTCATACATTATTATATTAAGCGTATATGGATGCTTTTGTATCCAGCAATTACCCAAAACGTACTTGATGGTAACGTCAACGGTTTAGTCCAAAATCTCAACACAACACAGCATTCCCATTAGGCCTCCAAAAGCCCCGTCTTTCCTTAGCTCCTCCCACTCTCCAAAACCACTGTCACTTCCGTTTCCCATACATATGAATGATAACATGTGAATTCCAAACATAAATTTCATGTGAATTATAACACGTGAATACCAAACATAACAGATGCTATATTATCCACAACTATTCCACTTTAATTACTGTTTCAATAATCCTTCATATTTTGCCAGTGAAGTAATCCCCTTATAACACTGTAATATTAATTTTTTTGAGATCGTCCCGTGACCCTCAGGAACACCCTCACGACCCTCATTTTTTGATATATCTTTCTCACAGTCACACTCACAGACAGACGGGTGAGAAAATATAACCTCCGTCGACCTTTGGTGGTGGAAGTAACAATATTATCAGGGGGAAACAATTATTCATTACCTCCGCCACCGAAGGTGGATGGAGGTTGTTTTCACTCTTGTCTGTCTGTCTGTCTGTCTGTATGTCTGTGAACAAGATATCTCAAAAAGTTGTGGATGGATTCGGACGAAACTTGGTGTAGATGTTGTGTGTGCGACAATAACTAATCGATTCGATTTTGGTGAAGATCTGAATATGGATTCGGATACCAGAATTATTTCATTTTAAGTCATTCTTCACCATTGAGGGAGCGGGCAGAAAGCGATATATTGTGTTGGGGTTTTGAGAACCCTGCACTTAGTAAATTGTTGTAAATATACCCTTTGTAAATACCTCCATTTCTTGTTAAGGTCAAAGGTCGTCCCCTAGTTAGTCCATGAACAACACGTAGCGAACCATAGGCCCTCTTCGTAGTTATTTCATTATTATGTGTTTCAGGTAAGGCTGAGTTTCCAATAGTTGAATCTACGTTGCATTAATGAAATAAGAATAGGCCCCAAGCGCTTCAACACCAGTGCGAATGGTTTTCTATCCTCAATGGCAGTAAGGGTTCTTTTACCATCAAACCAGAACTCCATTACGCACGAGGCCGACAGGAAAAAGGGGGCGAAACGCTGAGTAAGAGGCGTGGCCCTGTCATCAACCTGCCAGGGGGCGTGGCCGGTAAGCCCTAACCAGCCAACCATGGCTGCGTTGAGCTCAAATATGGGCGTAGCCCAAGGAACCGCGGCTTGATTCAGCGACGCCCGATAAAAGGCAAGGAAAGGGACTGCTTACGGAGAGAACCGAGGTAGATGACCGAGGAGGAAGAACTGAGAGAGGAGGGAGAGAGGAGCACCGAGCAGCTTTGTGAGCACGAGCATCGTTGGGGTGCAAGAGTCGGTGCGCTCGGGTCGCCAAGACAGCGGCAACATAAACCGCGCTGCCTGCCGGGTTTTCGCCGCTGAAACCATATACATGGGGCCGCCGCCAGCTGCTCGTTTTCCAGCCCGGAGCGTGGATTTGAAGCGGCCCTCCTCGCTGTGCTTTTCCTCCGAACCTTCTCCCAGCCATTCCTGCCTGCAATTCCCTTTGTCGTGTAAGTCTGTTGTCTGTCCTTTTCATTGTCTGGGATTTAATATAAGACTGTTTTAAGGCTGCCCTGTGTATCTTCTTCCTCTTCTCCTTGTAAATGCCCTTCTTTCGTTTCATCTTGTAGATAGTAAATAAACCAGTGTTCTTCCTTTACCCTTTTGGGTTCTTTGGCTTCCTCTCATCCGGTCGCTTTAGTCTTTTCCCCATTGAGTACCTGTGGCGCGATTTGGCCAACTGCTTTATAATCGGGTTTAGTCTCTTGGTAACGGCCCGAGTCGCAGCTCGCTTCACTCGGTGCAATCCAATCACGCTGCGGCCCGGGTGGGAATATTTCCTCGCTTACGGCCGGTGGTAGTACTTAGGTATTAAGACAAATTGGGCTTACAACCCTACTTACCATCGACCGGAAGTGACGTCATACCCCCAAGACCGGTCGGACGGCCAGCTTAACAGGACAAGGGGATTAACCCCCCCTTGCTAACGGGAGTGCCATCCCCCGAATCCGTAACATTCCATAACAAAAGCATGATATTAAAAAAAAGTTATGGATGACTTTTGACTAAACTAGGTGGATGAGTTAGTTAGGTGACAAAAACAAGCCGATTACATTTTGGTTCAGGTACCAATGCAGATCTGGCCTTTCATTGGGATACAAAACAAGCTGTTCAGCCTTAGCGGAGTATGTGCTCTACCGATTGCCGTTCAAGTTATGCATGCAAATATGTCAGAATTTCCTTTCAAGCTCTTCACCTCTGTCCTGCAAGATGGAAGCCCATGATGGATGGTCATCCCATTGATCTCCCATCCCCATCTCCCATGGTATTCTCTCTGCTAACCTTTCTCTCTGTCTTCCTGCACTTTTTAAAATTCCCTATGGTGTTGTCTGTTTGTCCTTTGTCCACCTCCCCTCCTCCATTATCCTCCATCATGGTTCGTGGACTTCCGACCTTCTGTTGCTCAGGTCTTTCATGAGCCTCGTCCTCTGTGTACAAAAATACAATTATCTAAAGTGCATTATATAAAACCAGGAATGAGATACAAATCCAGGTGGGAGCAAGCCATTCATTGATTATATGCATTCACTTCCTCATTTCATTTTTTTTTTGGATGAGATCCACAAGGTCACAACAGTAATTAAAGATATTCTATAAAGATTCAACAACAGACCTTTTATTTTCTCTTTCTGAGATGATTAGCCATCGTGACTTCATTGATAAACATTGAAAAAGACACGAAAATAGGTATTATCGACTGTTTTTCCAAGCACACAATTTATCAACCACATCATTTATTTGCATCTGTGAGCAGGTATTAACTCAGCGGGAATAGCAGGCAGAGCGTTTCGCTCCGGAGATTATCCATTGTCTCACGTGAATTGTTGATACAAACACTGGTACAATGCCATCATATACTGAGGTTCAAACCGTAGCACTAAGTATGATTCAAGCCCAAATCAAGTGGGGGAAATAACCTCTCCTCTTATTCAACCCTCCCCATCGAGAGATGTTCCACAAGTTTCTATATCCTGCAGAAACCCTCTCCACATCTTCCATATCCTCCAGAGTCCTCCATAATCCTCCATAATTCTCCATTGTCTTCCATAATCCTCCATGTCCTCCAGAGTCCCCAATAATCCACCATATACTCCAGATTTCTCCATATATTCCAGAGTCTTCCATATCCTCGAGTCCTCTATAATCCTCCATATCCTCCATGTCTTCCAGAGTCCACCCTATATCCACCATATCTTCCATGTCCTCCATGCCCTCCAGAGTCCACCATGTATCCACCATATCCTCCAGAGTCCACCATATCCTCCAGAGTCCACCATGTCCTCCAGAGTCCACCATATCCTCCAGAGTCCACCATATCCTCCAGAGTCCACCATATCTTCCAGAGTCCACCATATCTTCCAGAGTCCACCATGTCTTCCAGAGTCCACCATGTCTTCCAGAGTCCACCATGTCTTCCAGAGTCCACCAATTCCTCCAGAGTCCACCATATCCTCCAGAGTCCACAATATATTCCAGAGTCCACCATATCCTCCAGAATCCACCATATCTTCCAGAGCCCACCATATCTTCCAGTCAACCATATCTTCCAGAGTCCACCATATATTCCAGAGTCCACCATGTCTTCCAGAGTCCACCATGTCTTCCAGAGTCCACCGTATCCTCCAGAGTCCACCGTATCTTCCAGAGTCCACCGTGTCTTCCCGAGTCCACCGTGTCTTCCGGAGTCCACCGTGTCTTCCAGAGTCCACCATGTCTTCCAGAGTCCACCATGTCTTCCAGAGTCCACCATGTCTTCCAGAGTCCACCATGTCTTCCAGAGTCCACCATATCCTCCAGAGTCCACCATATCCTCCAGAGTCCACCATATATTCCAGAGTCCACCATATCTTCCAGAGTCCACCATGTCTTCCAGAGTCCACCGTGTCTTCCAGAGTCCACCGTATCCTCCAGAGTCCACCGTGTCTTCCCGAGTCCACCGTGTCTTCCGGAGTCCACCGTGTCTTCCGGAGTCCACCATATCTTCCAGAGTCCACCATGTCTTCCAGAGTCCACCGTGTCTTCCAGAGTCCACCGTATCCTCCAGAGTCCACCGTGTCTTCCCGAGTCCACCGTGTCTTCCGGAGTCCACCGTGTCTTCCAGAGTCCACCGTGTCTTCCAGAGTCCACCGTGTCTTCCAGAGTCCACCATGTCTTCCAGAGTCCACCAATTCTTCCAGAGTCCACCATATCCTCCAGAGTCCACCATATCCTCCAGAGTCCACCATATCCTCCAGAGTCCACCATATCCTCCAGAGTCCACCATATCCTCCAGAGTCCACCATATATTCCAGAATCCACCATATCCTCCAGAATCCACCATATCTTCCAGAGTCCACCATATCTTCCAGAGTCACCCATATATTCCAGAGTCCACCATATATTCCAGAGTCCACCGTGTCTTCCAGAGTCCACCGTATCCTCCAGAGTCCACCGTGTCTTCCAAGGTCCACCGTGTCTTCCGGAGTCCACCGTGTCTTCCGGAGTCCACCGTGTCTTCCAGAGTCCACCGTGTCTTCCAGAGTCCACCGTGTCTTCCGGAGTCCACCGTGTCTTCCGGAGTCCACCATATCTTCCAGAGTCCACCATATCTTCCAGAGTCCACCATGTCTTCCAGAGTCCACCGTGTCTTCCAGAGTCCACCGTATCCTCCAGAGTCCACCGTGTCTTCCCGAGTCCACCGTGTCTTCCGGAGTCCACCGTGTCTTCCAGAGTCCACCGTGTCTTCCAGGGTCCACCGTGTCTTCCAGAGTCCACCATGTCTTCCAGAGTCCACCAATTCTTCCAGAGTCCACCATATCCTCCAGAGTCCACCATATCCTCCAGAGTCCACCATATCCTCCAGAGTCCACCATATCCTCCAGAGTCCACCATATATTCCAGAATCCACCATATCCTCCAGAATCCACCATATCTTCCAGAGTCCACCATATCTTCCAGAGTCACCCATATATTCCAGAGTCCACCATATATTCCAGAGTCCACCATGTCTTCCAGAGTCCACCGTGTGTTCCAGAGTCCACCGTATCCTCCAGAGTCCACCGTGTCTTCCAAGGTCCACCGTGTCTTCCCGAGTCCACCGTGTCTTCCGGAGTCCACCGTGTCTTCCAGAGTCCACCGTGTCTTCCAGAGTCCACCATGTCCTCCAGAGTCCACCATGTCCTCCAGAGTCTACCATAGACCACCAGAGTTCACCATAGTCAACCATAGACCACCATAGTCCACCATAGACTACCATAGTCCACCATAGACCATCATAATCCACCATAATCCACCATAATGCACCACAATCCACCATAGACCTCCACAGTCCCCGAGGAGCCTATATATATCATCAAGAATCCTTCATATGTCCAGAAGCCTGGACCGTGCAGTGGTGGTGTCCAGTTTATCAGTTAGAGAACACGTGTGCAGGACATGCTAGTCTGCGGCTCGAGTTTTCCAAGCGCTTGATTAAACGAGATCGGTAAGGGCTTTGACAGGAGAGGCAGCAGCCACAATTAGCATTTCACCGTGCACGGCTTTCACGGGCCGCGCTAATAGTCGTGCGAATTATCACAGCTCGCCCAGGCAGGGGGTATTCTCTATACGGATGGGCCTGCGTCCGCTGAAAGGTCACCGGCACCAAAAATATGTCGCGTCAACTCTGCTGATGATGGCCCCAGCGGCTGTTGCTGGAGTGGGGACAGCTACGGCCACTTGGCGTGCTCCGCCCACAGAGGAACAACATGGCGGGCTATATGTTCTGAAAGGGAAACCGTTTTATTGTTGACGTTGTATGTCTCAAAGCGTAACATTTATCTGTTTATCCTAGATGTTTAAAGTTGTAGAACATTCAATTGAATTGACTATTTTTGTGGCAGAACAACGTATTTACGTACGTCCGGTCACTACGGTGGTAGGATATGGTTCACATCTGTGTTTACAAGAGTGTGGGGGTATTGGGTATTGAAGAAGGACTCCGAATTTCGTTTGTTCATGACAAATTACTGGAAAGATGTTTGGAGAATTTCTGGATTTCTGAAAAAATCATGTACAGTACCTGTGCTGTACGAGGTAACCTGCTAATTAGTGGGTTAACCATCTCTCAGTACAAGAAGGTCATTATTGAGAGTGAGAGAGATGCGAAGGATTCTTCACCTTATTGATTGCCTGATTCGGTGGTCATCTGGATCATCAGCTAGGCACTGTCCATCATCGAGGTTTCAACCCTTTATGACAAATCGATTACAAGTGACTGTTCCGCTTGCGGTGTATTGGTTCAGTGCGATGTTAACGCTTGTATACTTATGATTCAATATTGTGTAATATGGTTGTCGAGGCAAGAAGATTGTCATAAAAATTGAGTTCGGCAAAAAGGTGACAAGTTATAATATTGCTGTTAGATTTTAAACTGTGTGGACAGATCTTGAATGTTCGGGAACTTTCCGGTTATATCTGGGCGTAGAACCAGCTCATAATTAGTTCTATGTCCCGTTTCTTAATTCTGAGTAGTTTGTGGAGGTAGGGGCTTTCACGAATATTATTAGAGCATATATAAATGATGAAGTGGATGGAATAAGAAAGGGAAAATAAATGCCATTTGCTTTGCCGTGTACATCACCGTACGGGGGTGCTTCGTCTATCGTGCATCGCTTGTGCTTTACCTTTTAAGTAAATGCAAGTTTGGATTGCACCTGTCTGCCGGTTGGGCATCGATCTATTAAAGTACTTTAGGGTTTCGTGACAACCTTCAATCCGTGAAACTCGCTAAACACTGGGTCCACAACCTTAGTTCGGTGCAAAGGTCATGGTTATGACCGGTTTTGGTCAAAGGTCATCCAATGAAGGATACAGAGAGAGAAAAGAGAGGTTTGAGGTGTTCCTTCAACTTGTTGAGCACTTGATTTATTGACAATCTTGGGCATCAACTTGGAACCATTCATCATCAAGGATTTGACCTTAGCCCAGAAATGAAGGGTGGGTCCACAACTCCATATCCTCCATGTCCTCCAGAGTCTGGAGGTCATCCAATCAGGGAGAGAGGGAGAGAGAGATAGAAAGAGATAAAAATAATTTTGCACTCATCATCTTTTTAAAGAACACCATATTTTTGGGTGAAATGCACTCTTCTTTTCTTCCAGGTCTTCAAGACAGCTGTTCACCACCATCTCAGATCTTCCATCCAAGTCTTCAAGACAGCTGTTCATCACAATCTCAGATCTTCCATCCAGGTCTTCAAGACAACTGTTCATCACAATCTCAGATCTTTCCTCCAGGTCTTCAAAGCAGCTGTTCACCACCATCTCAGATCATCGCTCCAGGTCTTCAAGACAGCTGTTCTCTACCATCTCAGATCATCCCTCTAGGTCTTCAAGGCAACTGTTCACCACCATCTCAGATAATCCCTTTAGGTCTTCAAGGCAACTGTTCACGACCATCTCAGATCATCCCTCTAGGTCTTCAAGGCAGTTGTTCACCACAATCTCAGATCTTCCCTCCAGGTCTTAAAGACACTGTTCACCACAATCTCAGATCTTCCCTCCAGGTCTTCAAGGCAGCTGTTCACCACAATCTCAGATCATTCCTCTAGGTCTTCAAGACAGCTGTTCACTACCATCTCAGATCATCCCTCTAGGTCTTCAAGGCAGCTGTTCACTACCATCTCAGATCATCCCTCTAGGTCTTCAAGGCAGTTGTTCACCACAATCTCAGATCTTCCCTCCAGGTCTTAAAGACACTGTTCACCACAATCTCAGATCATTCCTCTAGGTCTTCAAGGCAACTGTTCACCACCATCTCAGATAATCCCTTCAGGTCTTCAAGGCAACTGTTCACTACCATCTCAGATCATCCCTCTAGGAGTCTAGGTCTTCAAGGCAGTTGTTCATCACAATCTCAGATCTTCCCTCCAGGTCTTCAAGGCAGCTGTTCACCACCATCTCAGATCATCCCTCCAGGTCTTCAAGGCAGCTGTTCACCACCATCTCAGATCATCCTTCCAGGTCTTCGAGGCAGCTGTTCATCACCATCTCAGATCTTCTCTCCAGTTCTTCAAGACAGCTGTTCACCACCATCTCATGTCTTCCCCTCAGATCTTCAAGACAGCTGTTCACCACTATCTCAGATCTTCCCTCCTAGTCTTCAAGGCCGCTGTTCAGCACCATCTCAAATCATCCCTTGAGGTCTTCAAGCCAGCTGTTCACCATTATCTCAGATCATCCTTAATCCAAAACCATATTTTCTACCCTCGTTTACCACCCGCACCCCACCCCACCCAATCCCTCCTTCCAAATTTCTAGTTTTCCCTCCTGAGAGTTCGTTCCCTTCTGTATCCATCTTGTCCACCCCATGCATCCTTCCCTGACCTCCATTCCTCCCCACACCCATTTTTAAAAATCTGCATCCCTCTGCTTGGCATTCAACTCTGCTGTTGGTGTGTTTCCCCCCTCTCTCTGCAGTTCCTTCTGTCCTGTTGCATCCTGTTCCATACAGTATATTAGTACTAGCTCTTCCACGAGCCTCGACCACGTATACAAAAAAGAAAAATTCCATTTCTTGAACTTTTTCTCCACAGCTGCTAAGGGGCCTCCCAACATATTAATTACATAGACATCGGGATGCTGTCTTGTGACCTCTTTAAAATATATTCACCTATTGCCTTGAGGACGCCATCATTTGATACCTGAGGATGATAAAGTATGATGAGATATACTCACTTGAATTAATTTGATTGTAATAATTTAGAGGAAAGACTGAGCATATACGGTAAGGGAATCAATAAACGTGGACATAAAGAGCACGTCATTAATCTGTATCAGTTTCACAGGTCACGTAGCAACTTGACTTTGTTTCTTTCTTTCCTGGCATATGGCTCTGTTACCGGAGCAGAAACTTTTTTTTTCCTCTGCAAGAGTGAAGCTCATGGAAGAGCAAGGTTAAATGGACAGTGGGGGTGGTGGGGCACCAATTAGGCACAACCAGCAAGGGAATAAACGAATAGGAAAGGAGTAGATAGAGAGGAAACACTGAAATCAACAAGTAAGAGGGTCGCGTAAGGAAGAGTTAATGGGGGCGGGGGGATAAAGATCATGGCTCAGGATGGGGGTGACTTGAGGTGGTGGTGCACTGCCAGCTTGGAGTGCTGGAGGGAAGAGTGAGACAGAATAGATGGAAGAATAACAAGGGAGTTGAGGTGTGCAGTCAGCCTGGATTTTGGAAGTTCAACCAGGAGGGAGTCACTGCAAGAACGTGTGCATCCTCGATTTGCTGGGGAGGGTCGGAGGACTGAAAGAGCAGAGGGAACAATATCGGAGAAGAGGTGGTACAAAACAAATACCACGATTTACCTGCGATGTGAAAGTAATAAACCTTGTTCTTTGGCCTCATCTTGGGAGATTACAGTAATGTTGAATCTTTATCTTCCACGGAATCCAGAAGAGACAGATGTGATGCTGGGGCGGCAGCCCATAGGGGAGGGCAGTTCTCAATTGAGGTAGAGACAAAGGTCTTGTAAACTGTGAATACCTCTAATTTTCCAAGGAAAGACTTGGATTGACGTAGGATGTCCAGTCTGCGGCTAGCTGTGGAGGCCAGTTTAGCTGTATGGTCAGCCCAGGAGAGTTCATAGCTTATGGTGAGGCCAAGAAGTTTAATCGACTGAACCTCTTCCAGTGGATAAGCAAGGAAATAGATTGGTTGGCTCGCTTGATGGTCCTTTCGGAACGACAGGGTAAGACAGTGGGATTTTTCAGGTTTGAAGGTCATGTTGCATTTATCTGACCAGAGTCTAATAATTTCCAGATCAGCAGAGAGATGCTCTCCACCAAGCAGTGAGAGTGAGGTATTGGACGACACAATGTGGAGTCATCTGCAAAAAGGCAGAAAAGGTTTTCCAGGGCATCGGAGGAGTCATTAATTTAGTTGAGGAACAATACTTGGCCCAAAACACAACCTTGGGGAACTCCAGCCTCGACTGGGCGAGGGGAGGAGAGGAAGTTACTGTGTGAATTGACTTTGCGTTGAATGTGTGAGTGGAGGAAGTTAGAAATGCAGGAATTATGGCAGCTTTCTCTGCCACAGGCAGAGATCTTGGCAAGCAAAGAAGGATGCCAGACTGCGTTACATCCTTTGACAGAGAAATATATAAACTTCTTTTCATTTTTAGGAATTGTTGTCCCGAGGAGCAAATTCTCAATCGGGCACTTGATTCAAAACTGCCAGGGTTGAGCTGGCACTCCGTTGCTTTTGCCAACCAATTGGGTAGAATGTAGACCACACGCAGGGAATTGAACAGGAAGCTCGTACAGAGTTGCAAGGATTTTTTTTCTTCTGCAGTTTTCAAGGCTCACGGAGGAGCTTGTTCATATCTTGAATGCAAGCAAGGACTTTAGGAGACATCAGAGCACTTGTACTGAAATTGCAATGACATTTGGAAACGATACACAAATGGACATAGTGGATTGGTTTTGAACTCGGGATCTCAACATCCCGAGTGAGATCCCAACGTCCTGAGCGAAATGCTCAGTTGGCAGCAGCAAACCGGCCAACCCCAAGTGTTCGATAGACTCTGTAACTCCATTATAACCTCAGCAGCCTTCTCGGTATGCCCAAACAGTCTTGCAATCTCCCCAAACTCAAGCCTGGAAAGCCTTGGATTACTGGCCCAGGCTTTCTTGTGCTTTCATTGGAAGCCCGAATAAGAAGCAGTTATTATCAGTAATGATATCTATTAAGCGAGGCAATGAAATGAACTTCTTCAATACAAACCCTAACAAGGTCATAGTGCAATCCTTAGGGAAGCTTTGCCATGTGGTCTTTGTCTGAATTAGTATAATACCTTGTTTAGCTCAGTGTACACCCACGTATTGCACTTTTTCATTATGTCTAGATTAGTTTCTAATGACTTTGCGACCGTGTAAAGATATGCACTTTGGGTGGCAGCAACTTCGCAGGCAGCAAAGCTGGCTGCATCTTGTCTGATTGCCTTATTAAGTCTGGACTTTCTTGGAATATGGCCTGGAAATCCATGCACAGCGAGCTTGTCAGCCCATTAGGAAGTTCATTATCCTGTACCTGTAAACCTTCTAATCACAGGTGTGCATTAGATTCAGTGATTACAGCTCGGCAACGGCTCTGTGGTCATATTGTTTTTGCATTAAACAAGATCAAAGTTTGTGAAATGAACGGGGTCCTTTGGAATGGGAACGTTTTTTTCCTCTCCCATTTTCCAGGGGCTTGTGTTGTCACTTTTTTATCATTGCGGAAGGATTTTGAAGGAACACGCGTGTTAATGTAACCTCACCGATGTCTACAAGGAGAAGGTGTAATGACAGTAGATTGGAAGTTGGAGAACTGTGTGACATCTCCCTAAGCTCCACATCTGGGAGTGCATTCAGGAAGTGACGTCACATGCCAACCGGCTGGGAATTCAAATTGGCCAAGAAACAAGTAGCCCAATTTTTGGCAAGGATAACGTGAGGTCTTCAGTGCAGGCATTAAGGACAGCTTTATGCTCTCCTTCAAGTATGCTGCCTCATGAAGACAGTTATACCAGCCTTGCAATTGTCATCCATTCAAGGTGCCGGCAATAAGTCTCCTACGCTCTTCACAAAATATACCGAGGACTCTTTAACGTCCACCAAGGACCAGAGTTGGTAGACGGGTCCACAGGATCCCGTCCTTCCGGCGATGCACACATTGACGTATAACCCTGCGTGTCACCAGGGTGACAGTTTGCAGCTGGTCCAAGATTCCAACCCAGGTTAGACGGCTCGAGGTTGAGTGTACAAATCTCTGAACCTGTCAGCCCCTCTTTTATCGGATTGTCAATCAAACTGGAAATGCATCTTAATGCCAAACCATTGCAGATCTTGATTTTTCTCAATGGTCACGGCAGCCAGATGTGGCTTTTCCCAAGATGGGTTCAAACCATTGACATGAATAAGGGGCCCCCGATTTTTTTTATGTGCCCAAAATGACTGACGTTGTCACCACCTTCCTCCCCCAGTCCTTTCACCCTGTAGGCCGATGAAATCTTCCTGAATAGTGGGGCGGCTTAGCCCAAATATTCAAAAGAATTGTGCATTTTGTGAAACAAGCACCAAATTTGGCACAAATGTACATTAATATGTTGCGAACATTTTCAGATATTGGGCCACTTGAAATTCCGTAATTTTTTTTTTCAAATTTTTTCAAATTTCGTAATTTCAAATTTTTCGGGTGACACCGTCACAATTTCGGTCTTCGAGGCCGGCCGATAGGCAAAGTGTGACCGGAAGGGACGAGGTTCTCCTGACCACGTGGCCCTCGATCTGGGAAGCGAGAGGCGTTCCATTAGTGGACGCGCCCCTCACGCCCGACTTTTGGGCGGCCCCGGCAGGCCGTTTGTTTTGACGTTCCGTGACAGGCCCCGCACCCCCACCTCCGGGCCGACCGGAAGCTTGTGCTGAGTACATCATACCTGAACAACTCAGTGAGGCAGAACACAGCAGTGCACACCAGGGTGACCCCTTCAGTGCATAAACCAATTAACCTGTCCACTGCAGGGCATATAGAAATGAAGTTATTTTCTGCATATAATAATAATATAAGTTCAGTTCTATATAACAATTTCTGTTATCACCACTACCACTACAACTACCACTACTACAAGCTTTGTCTGGAATTTTGTGGACTAACAGACAAACAGACATACAGACAAGCTGGGATCAAAACATTACCTCCTTCCACCATTGAGTGTAGAGGTAAACATCATGGAAATTATATCATGCCCTAGATTTAATTCATGCTTACCCGTGTATTTGCTTCACTGGTTCACAAGGTCTTTTGCATACATGTAATTCAGACTCTCGTCTTCATTGCTGACCACACAATGTTCGCAACATATTAATGTACATTTGTGCCAAATTTGGTGCTTGTATCACTAAATGCACAATTCTTTTGAATATTTGGGCTAAGCCGCCCCACTATATCGGCCGGCCTCGAAGACCGAAATTGTGACGGTGTCACCCGAAAAATTTGAAATTACGAAATTTGAAAAAATTTGAAAAAAAAAATTACGGAATTTCAAGTGGCCCAATATCTGAAAATGTTCGCAACATATTAATGTACATTTGTGCCAAATTTGGTGCTTGTATCACAAAATGCACAACAGGTTTGCTATGCTGCTACACTAGAATTAAAAACTGCCATTCGGATGCAGTGCCAGCAGGGGAGGCTAGACTGTATTTCAGAGCGGACCTAAGGCTAGCTGTCCCATCTGCATTTAGGATGTGTATGTTGAAGTTACAGTTTAATGATATCAATCAGGCCTTTGCGTACCAGTACCCCAGCCAAATTCCATACTTGGGGTAACCTGTAGTAGGTGGGAATGCTGTGTTGGGCATTACATAATCTATTCTTATTAGTATTGCTTATCCTATCCCCATTCCCCTGCTTTTCTCAATTTAGCCCCCCTCTACTGCACAGTTTCCCCAGCATGACATGATAAATAGGCAGCTCCTTAATGCGCAACTGCTGTGTTTGTGAGGAGATAATCTTTTGGTGGGCCTTTCAAGCTATAGTAAGTCCTTCCGCTAGACCGCTCATGCTTTGATCTCACCCTGTAACATGACGATTTGAGGAACTTGAAATTCTGCAGGTGTCATGGTGGACCACAGGAAGGCCAGTTAGGACCGAACAGCTGCCCTTCAAACGCTCGCCTGGCTTTAGCAAAGGCAGGCATCTCTGGCATCCTCTTACATACCAAGGGACAAGTAAGTCCTTCCTCTGGTTAACATTATATCATTGCCACTACTGTCGGCATTCATTTATCCCCTTGACTGGTCTCTTCACTCGGGTCACTTAAATAGCCCATTTGTTCCATCAGCAACATGATTCCTGGTATTGGGAGTCATTTTAATCCGAGGAAGCCGTGGTACTTGTCCCTTCCTGTAACGACGAAAAGGATCTTCGGAAGTAAGAGGTGGACACCGGACGTGCTCCACTTATCAGTTAAATAGATGGCCAGAAGCACGAATGCTGGCATACGGTGAGCATCCATGACCCTAAACAGCAGCTCTTATTCATGTAATAAATAGCACAGGGTGGGCGCTACGTCCCTTGGTCGAGCCTTGGTGTTGAGGAGTCTGGACGTGGGCACCAGTCTCATCCCAGCAGAGGGTGGTGCCCTTCTACACTCCATGTGACGTCTCCCTGAGTATCCCAGAATGATTGTCTCTTGTGACAGGGTAGTCACAGGGTGGTTTGTTTGTTCAGCTTTGAGCACTTTCCTCATGATTCTTTGAGCACAGGTTCAAACTCCACTTGGTGTGTTATAAACTTATAGTTATTTGCTCATTGTATTCTAATGTTCCATAAGAGTACTAGACTATCGATCGTTAAAATGAACACTTTACGATTACTTTTTTTTAAATAACAGTAAAAAGTAAGTATTTGTTTTTGCAATTACCTGATTGTAATTCTTCTCGGATACTGTCCGTTTTAACAAGTATTTATACAAGGAGATTTTAAACATGACATTTGGCTTGCGTGACCATGCCATATCCACATCGCAGCACATCCCACCTACTGCAGGTACCTTAATTATTCAACAAACCGCAAGCAATACATTTCGCCAAGGCGCACAGGTACCGTGGATTACTTTTGGTGTTTTACGACAGGTCAGAAGTGACACAGTCGCATTTAAACTTTCTCGTCTACTTTTGGTTTCTGGCCCATTATAAACGGTCACCCTGGTGTTTCAGAGGTGGGTGAGGGCCCATCCACCAGCAGTGGTCGCTGCCAGTAGATGATAAAGATCCCACGGAATGAAATTGGCAAACCACCCAGTGCATTTTCTTGACCGGAAAGCTGCTTCAGCAGTCTATGACGCCCTGGAAAATGTATGGGATTAATATAAGACTGTTTTAAGGCTGCCCTGTGTATCTTCTTCCTCTTCTCCTTGTAAATGCCCTTCTTTCGTTTCCTCTTGTAGATAGTAAATAAACCAGTGTTCTTCCTTTACCCTTTTGGGTTCTTTGGCTTCCTCTCATCCGGTCGCTTTAGTCTTTTCCCCATTGAGTACCTGTGGCGCGATTTGGGTTTATTGTTTTTATTATACTGACCAGCCATAACGTTAATGTCACATCCGAAAGGACGGCATATTCCATGCTCCACTGCTTTGCCTGCAGAGCACTAGATCCACTGTTTCACAGTCAGGTCCGATCACTACCGAGATCAGCTGAGGTATCCTATCTGCACTTTCACATCTCATGTTCTATTTTTCCCCTGTGTCTATGGCTCATGAAGGGACACTGTCATACAAGAGGACAATTTGGGTCACCTGATCAAGATCTGACTATATCTGGACTTCATTAAAGAATCAAGAAGATTGTTGTGAGCTAAGATTATATCATGAACAAGCAAAGTCATACATACTGTACTTTAGAAACGCAGTGGAAAGGAAGGAAACACGAGCAGCGGGATAGATGAACACCACAGTGGGACACTTTCTAGAAGAATGGATGAGGGGAAGAAACGCCCAGAAGTAAATGTCTGAGTTCAGAAATGGACGTTGTACACCTGCAGCAAAATTTACTCAGAAGTGGAATGTCATTCATGGGCCAAATAGTCCTCGTCATTTCTTTGTTTAAGGTTGTCCAGGATTGTGCGACCACTCATAACTCAGTGTCGTCCCACAGAACCTGTGGACTCTTTGTATATTCATTACTAGCAAAAGTACCTGGCGTTGCTGGGCAATGCAGAGTCGCTTTGTGCCGGGAATATGAAGAGAGGAGAGGAGTGGGGAGGGGGAGGAGGGGAGGCAAGGGGGGGAGGGAGGATGGTGGGGAGTGGGAGGGGGAGGGGGAGGGAAGGAGGCAGAGGGAAGGGATTGTGAGGGGATGGCAAGGGACGGGGAGGAGAAGGAGAGGGCAGGGAAATGTGGAGGGTAGGGGGAATGGAGGGAAAGGGAGGGGAATGGGAGTGGAGAGGGAATGGGGAAGGGGAGGGTGAGGGAGGGGAAGGAGAGTGGAAGGAGGAGGCAGGGGAGAGGGGGAGGGAATGGGGAAGG
Source organism: Myxine glutinosa (assembly GCF_964187855.1). NCBI lineage: Eukaryota > Metazoa > Chordata > Myxini > Myxiniformes > Myxinidae > Myxine > Myxine glutinosa. The sequence goes on from NC_136272.1 coordinate 28,170,656, forward strand.
GGAGGGTAAGGGATGGGGAGCAGATTGGAAGAGGGAGCGAAGGTGGTAGGGGGAGGGATGGGGAGGGAGGGCCCTCCTTATGCCGTTCACTCACGCGGGCACAACTCATGGCCCTCCTTACACTGTTCACTCACACAGCATATCTCACGGCCCTCCTTACACTGCTCACTCACATGGAACTCACGACCCACCTTACACCGTTCACTCACACGGAACTCACAGCCGTCCTTATGCTGTTCTCTCGTGGAACAACTCATGGCCTTCTTTACAAGGTTAATGCACATGGAACATCACACCAATCACACAACACTCACTCGCACGATTCACTCCACAGTTTCCCCTGATAGCTCCCTCATATCATGCTCTTTTAGTAAGAACAGAACAGATTACGAGGCGTGGACCATGTCCAGACAGCTTAAGTTTGTAAAAAGAGAAAGCATTTTATTCACTCAATTAAAAAAAAAAAGTGAACTGGTCAGAATATGAGACCGGGAGCAAATCCTGCTATAAACACACACACACACACACACACACACACACACACACACACATATTGTTTACGTTTGTGGGGGTCGGTAGGAAATACCTTAAAGTTCAGAATGTGTAGATTAGCATGCTCCGAGTGTCGCGAGGAAGAAGAACCCATCTCGATGTAACTAAGTAGGGAATCTGTATAGAACAAGATCGTATATGTGTCTCCATACGAATGGTGGAGCTATGTTAATTAGGTAGGGCTTAAGGATTAACTCCCCAGTGTGGAGTTGACCTCAGTGATTTCTCCCTATGTTTTTTTTTGTTTTTTTTTAACAAATAAAGAGCCATGCCACAAACGCTCATTCAATCATGGTGCCTCCAGGGCCGACAGAAACAGCATTTGCTGATCGGCACGTAAATCCCGTCTCACGACCGACAGACATCATCTGAATATTCCCGAATGACAAGTAGACTCCGCCCCCCAACGACTCGTAAGGAGGAGTCCATGCCCTGGCCTTCCTGATTGGTGGAGGCGCGATGGGATGATTGAGTAGCGCTTGACGATTGGAGAGAAAGCGACGCCATCATGGAATATTTGAGAGCTGAAAGGAAAAACGATGTGTTGCGCCATCTTGCTCTCTCGCGCTCTCTCATTCTGGCTCTCATCTTGAGTGAACGCTGTTCTCTCGGGTGCGCTGTTGACGAGATGTGTCGGGGCTTTGGGACTTTTGCAACGTGGAAGGAGGAGGTGTTGGATGACAGTGGTGCTCTGTGGAGAAGTAGGGGTTCGTGAGCGAAACAAGAAGGGGTCCTGCCCGCTTGCCTCACACCGGCGGCTGGCTACGGCGCGGTTCCGTGCCATCTTATGTGTTTCCCGCGCAGTGGTTCGAGGCGACGACCAGCAAGCCTTACCAGCCATTTGGGGATGCAAAGCTGAGTGCTGGCCGATTACCAAAACATTATTTATTTTGTTTCATTATCTTTTCCCCTTATTTCTATACGAGTCTTAGTGGAGACGTCTCAATTAAGAATTTTAGTTTTTACCTCATATTTCATTGTTATTTGCATTTATTTTCATTAAATCATTATTTGTCAAATCGTACTTTTCTTGTGTTGTGGATTTTGCTGTCCCGTCTTCGTGTTTGTGGGTTCGGATAACTCCTGCGTGTGTTCCCGATTAGATAAGGCTCGGGCCTTCCCTGCGTGCACCAAAGACAATCCCGCCAAGGTTCGGAGTACACCATGGAGTTTAAGATCGTTTCGGTCATTCGTCCTCTTGGGGTCTTAAGAAAATACAATGCAAGTTGGTAGAGACTGATACAGATATCACACACCCCCCTATTTTTTTGTTTTTTTGTTTTATGTCCTCTTTTTTGAAATTTGAAATACTAGGGCGTGCCCGTACGTGGGTGCAAAAAAACATGCGTGCAAACAACAACAACAAAAAAAAACTTTGAAACCACGTGGCAGTAACGACCACAGAACCCCCTCCTCTATTTACATGAAATGGTTTGGTCCATTCGCAAAGCCAAAGCGAACGGCTTGCGAGTACGGTAGAACCCCCCCCCCCCCCCTCTATTTACATGAAATGGTTTGGTCCATTCGCAAAGCCAAAGCGAACGGCTTGCGATAAATCGCCATAGCTCGGTAACTACTTCTCCGATTAATATGAAACCTTGAAAAGGCACATCCTCAGGTCCCCAGCAATATATCTGGCAAGTTTCAATTAGATCGGACCCGTGGTTGTCGAGAAACAGCGGTCACAGACAAATACACACACACACAGACACACACACACACACACAGAGATTACTGGAATTATAGATAGATGGTAACCCTGACCCTTGGTGCTGTATAATGCTTGGACATACATGCATGGGACATCGCGTCAGCATTTAATCGCTTCATTTTAGTTGTCCCAAAGTGGGAATACAGGCCGGTGTCATATGAATTACAGTATCTTCAAGATGGGCGCTGCAAATGAAGCTTGAAGTAGTTGGGCTTATATCCCCTTCCCTCTGGTCTGTTTTACCTTGGGCTGTCCATGTTTTTCCTTACAGCTTCATTATTTTGGGAAAACATGCATACTCACGCCATCTTTGGATGCATTTGTACAACCATCAACAACACATGTAGCTGGCATGCTGTGTACTTTTTCAGAGTTCATAGCCCATGTTATAGGCCGCACATAAACACAAGTCCAGCAGAAAAAGTATCCTCAAGATGACGTGGTGGATCACCTGATATGACGTAATCAAATACGCCTTTTGGGGTGGGAGCATGGCCAATTGAACGTAAGAGGACACCAAAAAAACATTAAAATCTTCCTTCCAAGATATTTATTCAAGAAAAGAACAACTATTAATCTTGTTAAGTGAAGCCATATCTATTCATTAAAGCAAACATGATTTTCTGTGTCTGCGGACCTCACAACAAGCCAGAGTCACAGGACTTTGTGTCCACCCAATAACACAGACAGGAAACAAATGTATCCATTAATTCAGGTTGAAATATGCATTTCTAATACGTTTCTGCAAGAACCACATAAAACTATGATTCCATGCAACTGGGAACATCAGAATACACAATATGTGACCAATTAGTCCATATTTAGACAGTATGTTTAACACATATTTTGTTAATTACATTGACATGGTGGCTTGGTGGTTCATTGCTGGCAGAGCTGCCATCGCCTGGACCGGGTATTTCGTTAATTCCATGCCTGGCACTTACACCTTCCCAATTATCTCCAAGTTGCTGCAGTTTTCATTTGATAAAGAGTTACAATCAGCTCATGGGAATTGAAATGAATAACGGTGGGCTGTTATGTTGTCGGGTGGTGTGTATGGTGAGCTGGTGTCACCACTAAATTACAAATTCTCACCTGCATTGCAATGGTGTTGGTAATGCACCTTGAGAGTGCTTTTGCGATCGACTACCTTATAGTCGTTTACGAATCTCGGAAGTTCATGAAACGAGATGTCAGGAAATTCCAGGCGCAATTTCAACCCCAACCCCCAATTCCACACAAAGATTATGTCAACTATTGATTTAATGCTTAAGCCCCTCAATTTCACAGAATAAAATGTGTGAGGCCTGAATTGTGAATTTTAAAATCTTATTATTGTCCAAGCCATGAAACTGTACTCGGCTTTCTACCCTACTTCACACTTGCGAAACTTACACCTTTCCATCCAGAACCTGAGCAATGCAAATGAGGGTAATGAATAATGAATGAGGGAGAGATGGGCGTGTCCACTGATCAGGGTAATGAATAATGAAAGAGGGAGAGATGGGCGTGTCTACTGATCAGAGCATTGAGATCAGATGAAGGGAAATGAAAACCACTTTAACCACAGACGGGAATATCGTTTTGTTTGTTTTATTGATCAAGGTGTCTCAAGAGAAGGTGAAATGTGCTGCGATAGGAAAGGAAAATTACAACTGCTGTTTTGGTTTTAGGTTTGTATTAGATGCACAACACAGACACATCATTCATGGACAATTCACTTTTGTGTGAGTTGAAATCGATGATTGTGCTTGAGCAAGAAGGGAAAATGGACTTTCATTTTTTTTTATCATGTGTTTGTGGCCTCATCACGTATAAAATGATTTTGAGGAGGAAATAATAAAATGTAGGTATTCTTTAATCACACAAGAAGTTTGCATCTCAGCTGCCCCATCCTATTGAATGATATATATATATATATATATATATATATATATATATATATATATATATATATATATATATATATATATCTATATATATATATTGTTGCGGATTTGAGAATTGTTGTAAATATCACCCTCTGTCAATTGTAAGTAGTGTCATGATCGTTGTAAATACCTCCGTTTAAGTGTAAAGATCATAGGTCGTCCCCTTAGTTAATCCATCGCAAGCACGTAGGCCACTATATACCCTTCTAAATAGTTATTTCCTTATTATGTGTAATAGTTTAAGGCTGTGTTTCCCATTAGTTGACTCTGCATTGCACCGAATTGAAATAAGATAGATCCCCTTTCAATTCCCTCAAAGCCTCTATTGCCAACTGCATTGCCGCCATTACGCACGTGGTCAAGCCTCGGAGAAGAAGGGGGAGGAGCTACATTACGGGCGTGGCCCGCACCTCGTCATCAGGAGGTGGAGCCAGGAAGCCCTTGCGCCCAACCAGGACTCGGTGGGCACGGCTTGGTAAGGTGTGGTCATGGCTTGGAAGGGCGTGGCATATATAGCTCACGGCGCGACACCCCCAAAAGAGAGACGATTGAGGAGAGAGACGATTGAAAAGAGAGACGATTGAGGAAGGAGATGACCGAGGAAGCCCCCACCAGCTCCAAGTGACCTCGGACTCGTTTCTCGAGTTCACCCCACCGCAGCGGAATCCACCGCAGCTTTTGACCACGGCAGCTTTGAGCGTTGACGGCAGTTGCGGCCGTGAAGAATGCCGCCGTGCGGATACGATTGGGGAGGGTCGGCGGCTGCTCACCTCGAGCCGCGCGATCATACCAACCACCCGCATCCTTCCCACCTTGTGATCCCACCTCCTCGTCCGTCCAGCCATCCACCTCCTGCCATTCATTCCTATCATCATTCCCCGTGTAAGTCTGATTGTCGTCCGTCCTTTATGTTGTCTGGGGTATAAGTTAAGCCTGTTTAGATAAGTTAGTATTTGCACTGTGTCTTACTCCTTCTGTCTTTATTTTCGTATCTTTCCAGCTTCCTTGGTTCCTTTGATTGTGTACATAATAGTTAGTAATAAATCCTGTTCTTCCTACCTTACCTTCTGGTTTCCTCACATCCGTACGTCCTTGTCTTTTCCCAATTGAATACCTGTGGCACGATTTGGCCAACGTTTAAGAATCGGGTCTAGTACTTGCTAATAGTTCGTGCCGCGGCTGCTAATCTGCTCGGCAATTAACATCTTGTCCGCGGTCGCGAACGAGGTTGCTCACCTGCCTCTCCGGAGGGAGCTGGGCAACTTCAGGACTCACGTCGGTCAGTCGCACACATGGGGATTAATCCCCCCTTGGTAAGGGGAAAAAAAGGCTGACGTTGAGATCCGCAACAATATATATCTATCTATATATATATTGTTACAGATACGACTTTGATGGTATGGTGGGCCGAGCGGGATGGCCGCCGTATCCGTACAAGTTACCCGATTGTGCCCGAATGTTAACTAATCGCGCTACGCTGGCTCAATAGGAAAGAGAAGACACCCGGCTGGGCTATAATGACACAATACGACACCAGGGGTTCAGTTCTCAAGTATATTCGTACGGAAAAAGGTTAGATTACAAGGACAAGAGGGAAACATAGGAAGGTGGGCACTTAAACACACTCTTATATTAACCCTAGACAGACCACAGATAAACGGGACAAGGCTCACTCACACGGGGTTTGATGGCCAGGAAAGCGGCAGTCGATGGCTCAGGTGCACCTGGCTCAGGGACAGAATCGCGTACGTTGGTGTCCAGCAGATGCGGGGAGGTCGCTCAGCGCTCGTGGGTCGCGACTTTGGTGGAGATGCCGGGGAGGTCGCTCAGCGCTCGGGAGGGTGGCGTCTTGTCCTTCCAAGCTCGGGGCGCATCTCTAACGTCACGTCCGGCGCGGGGCCGCGTATATCCGGCGGGGAGTCACGCCCTCGCTCGTTAGCTCCGCCCCATATGGCATCGGCCCATGGCTTCTCATTGGGTGCGGGGGTTACCGGTTCCGCCCTTGACGAGGGGCCGACAGGGAGCCCCCTTCTGGGTAACCCCGTCGAGCACATGTTCAATGGCGGCCAACCGAGCCGGAGTGAGGACGCAAAGCCGCTGTTGTTGTGGTTGTTGTTGGAGCTTGAGATGATGGGAAGAGATGCGGGGAGGTATGGGAAGGTCCTAAACTCCTACTGGTGCCATATCATCACATTCTGGTGCAACGAAGAGTCATAATTAATGGAAACAAGTCCTTAACTGACATAGATTAAGAATAACTAGCAAGATGTCCTATAATTGTCTACGTGTGGTGCGGGGGACCTGGGCACGACATTTAATGGGGGGATGAAGGGGAAGATCGGCTCTAATGGGTGTTGTTTACAGACAATGGGACTAGGGAATGGGGTAAGGGAGAGTTGGGGAGTATCGGAGAAAATAGGGGAATATTTACAAGCGGATATGGAGGCCAAATTCCATATTCGCAACATTGCACCCTTCTCTACCCTCGGGGCGTCCCGACCCGATAAATTTTTACCTACTTTAGTGTGGCACGCAATGTAGTTCCCTCTACTATTAACTCTACCCTGAGTGCGACAGTTTTACAGATATTCACAAATGAGTAAATATGTCCCCCTGCGACGTTGCACCCTTCTCCTCACAGAAACACACCCACAGGATAACCGAATCCGGAAAGAATTCTCAAACTAAACATACAGCCGGTAGGGAGCATTATTTACAAGACTACGCTGCTATTTACACTACGATCCAGGACCTGTTTTTGGAGGAACACATGCAGATGTTATGCATAGAGAGAGCGCGCTTGCCAACATCGATACACCAACCCACGAGTGCTCTGTGGCCGACGGCCTTTAATAACGTGCAGAGCACCCTTTCCCGAGCATCAACAGCACCACCCCACCACCAATCGGTGCAGTCACCATTGTTCATTGGAATAAAAATAACTTCAACAACCCCTAACCCTGCAGGTGTCTCTTGCTCTTCTTGTGGTGCACTTGGTGTTAATTATTAGTGGTTCACCTGTATGGCATAGGTGCCCCGTTGACCCATAGGTCCATCCCCGGGTGGTGCTTGGCCGCAAAAGAACTACGGTCCATTGTGGGTGGCCACCAACATTGCGGTCCATATGGTGTATCGATCCAGGCAACAAGCAGCGAAAGTGCAGGCCCACAACTGCGTCGCCAGCACCTCTCTCTCCTCTCTCTCTACCCCAAAGCCAGATCCTCGGAGGTGGGAGACAAAAACAAGACAAGTGAGCAAGGTGGTAAGGGCGCAAAAGTGCACGCAATGCAAGGTGATGCACACTGGGGGCACATGGGAACCAGGTGAGACAGGTACGTTCCTACCGTACGCCCCCCCCACCAGGTAACCTACATGGCCCCTCCCTTACCCCTTACTGTATCAACAAAACACAACACTACCCATAAACATCTACTTTACAAATCCACAAACATCCCTACTGTCTTCCCCGTTCCTCCCACATACCAAATTCGTCTTCTCTCCCTCCTAACCAATCAAATTTGCCATTTTCAACTCCCATCAAAATTTGCCATTTTCAACTCAACATCAAAATTTGCCATCACCAATTCATCATCAGTCCCTCCTAGGGAGGGAGAGATGGAATCACCCCAATGTCTCATCCACGTCGTGATGCGTCTCACAAATCCAACAGCAATTCTCATTTCTGCAACACAACCAAAGAAAACACAGGTGTGGAGTCATCATCATCACCACAGGCAAGTGGCTGCGTATGGTGCGACAGGTTCATCAATCCTAACTATCTCCTAAATGACTTTAACAACTTTACACTACCCGGGGTCTTTCTCCGGCCAAACCATTGGCCCTCTTACACTATGGGTTCTAAAAACCAATTCCCATTGGCCAAACTGTGGTGCTCTTCAATTTGGGGTCTCACTCCCCCGATTCATCTCCCGGTGCCCTCGTACAATTTCTGGGCTGTGGCGTGTACCTCTCCCAGTGGGTCTACCCACCTGCACCCCTCCACCACTGCAGTTGCCTCCGAGCTTACCTGCTCCTTACCCTAACCTAACTACCAGGGGAAGGCCCTCTGGCTCTCTCCCCACTCCGTGCCCTCTCTGGCACTGGGCTGCCCGATCCACACCCGGGATCCTCAGGCACCCACTCACAACTACCGGCTCCCAGAGCCCACCTGCGGCCTCACCTGGCCGACATCCTCACAGTGGTGGAGTGCCCAACCAACTACACACACTAACAGGCTACACGCCCAGCCATTTCCACAACACTAATGCACCCATTCACAACACCATTCTGCAACCGCACCACAAATGCCAATATCCAACCACAATTTTCCTGTACCCTCTACCTAACACTTACACTACCCGCCCCGGGTACTCGTGAAAGGGGTCCACTCTTCCCCCATCCACACCTTCGCACCATGCACACCACTCCGTACCACTTACTCCAACTCTCTCCACACACCTGTACTTGCACACCTGTGCTCTCACACCTGGTGCCACCTGCACCCTTCTCTCCCCAAGCGCATTCGCGCTGATCCACAACCCTCATTACTCACACACTGCTCCACACACCTGTCCAGTTGCACACCTGTGCAATCACACCTGTTCAATTCTCACACACACACGGCATCATCTCAGCTAACTACTCCCTTCTGAAACTTGCGCTTCCCAGTCGTCCCTTTAAACTATTGCGCTCCCTCGTCATTATAATCCACACTAATCTACCTGCGTCCCCACTACAGGTATCAGTCACTAACTAACCTTAACGTTACCTAAGGTCATCTTCTCTAGATCCCTACACACCATATCCTAACCCACCCGGGCTAGTTTTCACTGCCATACACCCCATAAGCTATTGCTCCTTTGCCCCCCCTATATGGGAAGGATGGTGGATTTGCCATCCCCCCACATCGGGGGTCTCTCACTACCAATTTTGCACATCAAATTTCAACAAATTAAAAATTTGCCAATCACTGCCCATCATCTGCCAATCACTACTGCCAATCCCTTGCCAATCATCAAATTTTGTTTTTCTCTAATTTTGGGTCCAAAACACTAACCTCATCACCCAGTCGACTCACTAATACCTCTCGGTGCGCCAATCCCTGTCCAAAGCCCGGCTTCGTAAAGCCAAGCAATGGATGCTGGTTGTTTTGTGCCAGCGGCTGGATGCGTCCGGCACTCGGTGCAGGGACGGGGGCTTACCCGGGCCGAGATCCCACGCATCACCTCGGCGTGGAGCCATCCAATGTCCCGATCTCGACCTGCCGGCACGTCTCAACCAAACGTGGTCGCCATAACGACCCTTCCTATCGGGCTGCCAGCTCCGCCTAGTGGAGCCTGGACGCGGCCGTTCAAAGCGAGGCCCGGCACGCACCGAGGGCCTGCTTCGGCTAAAAGTCGCTCTAACCTCTAACCCGTGTAACGTCGATGCTTCACCTGGACGCTTACACCCCGCAGCCCGTTCCTTGCTCACACATCCCGCTGTGCCCATGCTCCTCGTACCCTTCCTTACACACCCAGGTACACCCATTCCACTCACAGCCTTGGTCACACACCTGACCACCGAACATTTTGGCACACATTCGTTGCTCGCACACCTCACCAACACACCGCTTCGCGCCCCCTCCTCGGTCACCTCCTCTGTGACAATCACAGGTGTGCTCTCATTCGCACACCCAACCACGTGCCTCACCACCAACTCCAGCGTGCATTCCCACTCACGCTCTACCATTCCAGGTGTGCATCCTTCCATCCCAGGTGTACATCCTCGCTCACCTGTCACAACTAACTCACGCTCCATGTCACTCTCACTACTTTCACCTCCATTCCTGACAGCGCACTCACCCTTACTCTCGACAGCACACTCTTTCCCCATGCACCTGTCCGTCACACACCTTTCTCGCGCACACTCTCCCGTTACACCCTCTGTAACACTCACCACAGGTGGACACTCTTCCTTACTTCTGACAGCGCACTCTTTCCTCATGCACCTGTCCGTCACACACCTTTCTCGCGCACACTCTCCCGTTACACCCTCTGTAACACTCACCACAGGTGGACACTCTTCCTTACTTCTGACAGCGCACTCTTTCCTCATGCACCTGTCCGTCACACACCTTTCTCGCGCACACTCCTGCGCACACTCTCCCGTCACACCCTCTGTAACACTCACCACACCACGCTTCCATGTGCTCCCTCGCACACGCGCTACGACCGACTCACTCTCGCCAGCACACTCACTCCTTGGCACGCACTTTTTCCTCACACACCCCAGAGTCGGACTTTCTTGCACACCTCCTTTTTCGCACACCAGACCTGTCGCACACCTCACCAACGGCCTTTCACGAACACCCGGGTCCATCTCGACCCCCAAGCTTCTTAAATCCCCTGGCGCATCATACGCACGACCATATTGGTCACCACTTACACCGGGTCCTCTTCCTCTTCGCTTCTCCTCCATCACCTGCGAATCCCTCATCCGGTTAATGAGCACATCATCACGATCCAAACACAGACTTTGGACCAATTCTTTTATCTCCTCTTTTATTTCTTTCTTATCCCCTCTCCGTCGCTTCTTAATTTCGCTCACCCCTTCTTCCACTTCTTCTAATTTGTGCCTCACCTCTTTTATTCCCCGGTACGTCTCCTCAAGCTCGTCCTCCAAGGCTACCTTGACCGTTTCCAGGTGCGTCCTCACCTGCCGGTCCTTCGTCTCCATTACCTCTATCACCTCGTCCAACCTCGTTGTCAGTCCCTCACGTACCATCTGACATTGCCTCTGTGTCGCTATCAAGTCGTTTTTAATTTCTTTTTGTGTCGCCTTTAAACCTCCTAATACCGCAGTGTTCCTTTGAACCTGCTCCACTAACTCCGTTTGTCCCACCGTCAGCTGCTCCACCTCATGCGTCAGGTCCTCTATGCCCCCTTGTAACTTTACAGTCCCCTTTCTCACCTCCTTCTCCATGTGCTCCTTACAGTGCCTCACCTCCTCGCGCACTCCTCCGACCTCCTCACTCACTCCTCTTCTGATCTCTTCTCCCATCACTTGCATCTCCTGCCCAGATGCCACCCTCATCTGCTCCATTTCCTCCCTGTGAGCATCCAGTTTGGTTTCTACCCCCATTCTGACCCCCTCTATCTGCTGCTCCATTTGTTTAACTTCCCTTTCCGCTTGGTCCCTCATGTCCCTCAATTTGCCTTCCATACTGTTTTCTAACCCCTCTAACCCATTTTTCACTCCCTCTATCTGATTCTCCTGGGCAGCCATTCTATTTTCTACCCCCATTAACCCATTTTTCACTTCTTTTATCCCGTTGTCTAACCCCTCAAAATTATTGTCTAACTTCTCAATTTTCTTGTCTAACTCCTCAAAATTATTGTCTAACTTCTCACCGGTACCCCTCGCTTCGTCCCTCATTACCCCCATTTGGTTTCCCATTACCCCCATTTGGCCCTCTAATCGCCCACTATCAACCCTCATTTGGCCCTCTAATCGCCCACTATCAACCCTCATTTGGCCCTCCATCCTATCCATTTTTGCATTCAGTTGGGTCAAGAATAATCTGAGGTCAAACCCGGTTTGCCCAGCGTCCCCAGCCGCCACCGCAGGCTCGCCCTCCGCGGCGACGCTATTTTGGGACCCTTCAACCACGTGAGCGAGCGCGCCATTTTGCGCGCCCGCTACTTCGTGCGTGACGGCGCTATTTTGCGAACCTGCCGCCCTCACTGCTTCGCTCTCCTCATGTCCCTCCATTTGGTCCTGGACCGACCCTACCTCACTCTCCTTTACCGGACCCCAGCCGTCTTGATCCGCCATAGCGCGACTTGCAAAATTCGAGTTTCGTAAAACAAAACAAATTTCGGCCGCTCCAAATTTTGACCAAATTTTTTTTTTTCCTCTATTCGTTTTTTTTTTTTTTTCCTTCAAAATTTGGTCGGGCCTCGAATCTCACTCCCGACACCAATTGTTACAGATACGACTTTGATGGTATGGTGGGCCGAGCGGGATGGCCGCCGTATCCGTACAAGTTACCCGATTGTGCCCGAATGTTAACTAATCGCGCTACGCTGGCTCAATAGGAAAGAGAAGACACCCGGCTGGGCTATAATGACACAATACGACACCAGGGGTTCAGTTCTCAAGTATATTCGTACGGAAAAAGGTTAGATTACAAGGACAAGAGGGAAACATAGGAAGGTGGGCACTTAAACACACTCTTATATTAACCCTAGACAGACCACAGATAAACGGGACAAGGCTCACTCACACGGGGTTTGATGGCCAGGAAAGCGGCAGTCGATGGCTCAGGTGCACCTGGCTCAGGGACAGAATCGCGTACGTTGGTGTCCAGCAGATGCGGGGAGGTCGCTCAGCGCTCGTGGGTCGCGACTTTGGTGGAGATGCCGGGGAGGTCGCTCAGCGCTCGGGAGGGTGGCGTCTTGTCCTTCCAAGCTCGGGGCGCATCTCTAACGTCACGTCCGGCGCGGGGCCGCGTATATCCGGCGGGGAGTCACGCCCTCGCTCGTTAGCTCCGCCCCATATGGCATCGGCCCATGGCTTCTCATTGGGTGCGGGGGTTACCGGTTCCGCCCTTGACGAGGGGCCGACAGGGAGCCCCCTTCTGGGTAACCCCGTCGAGCACATGTTCAATGGCGGCCAACCGAGCCGGAGTGAGGACGCAAAGCCGCTGTTGTTGTGGTTGTTGTTGGAGCTTGAGATGATGGGAAGAGATGCGGGGAGGTATGGGAAGGTCCTAAACTCCTACTGGTGCCATATCATCACATTCTGGTGCAACGAAGAGTCATAATTAATGGAAACAAGTCCTTAACTGACATAGATTAAGAATAACTAGCAAGATGTCCTATAATTGTCTACGTGTGGTGCGGGGGACCTGGGCACGACATTTAATGGGGGGATGAAGGGGAAGATCGGCTCTAATGGGTGTTGTTTACAGACAATGGGACTAGGGAATGGGGTAAGGGAGAGTTGGGGAGTATCGGAGAAAATAGGGGAATATTTACAAGCGGATATGGAGGCCAAATTCCATATTCGCAACAATATATATATATTGTGAGAAACCCCCGGTGAAACCACCTTTGTTCTCACCAAAATGAGTGCCCCGCCCACAACGTGACGTAACCTCCTTGGAGCCTCACGCGATTGGGAGGCGATTCGGCACGTGATTGGTGGAGAGTCAGGAGAGCGCGGTGGCCATCTTATGGACGCACACGGCTCGAAGGCTCCGAGTGGGAAATATCATAAAGGGCTTTCCTTGAAGCCTCACGCCAGCCGAGTTGGGCTGGTCGATTACCGTTCTGTACTTTACGAGCGAGTAACTCCAGAAGAGAACGAGTGATTCCCGGCTTCGTGTTGGAGCTACTGGCCGACCGTTCCTGCCGGCCTTGTGCGGTATTCCATCCTGTTATCCTCCGAGTCCCGGAGGTCGTCGATTGGAACCGCGAGAGATATTACCTGCGTCCTGGTTGGGGCTCCTGGTGCCGACCGTTCCTGCAGGCTTTGTGCAGTATTCCATCCTGTTACCATTATGGTTTTGTGATCGAGCCAATAAATAATCGTGCCTTACCCCTAGAAGGCCGAGTAAAACACAATTGTGTTTATTGCGTCTCTTTGTTTCACTCCGTGGATTACTTGAAGCCCGGACATTCACGTCCGTATTCCGTGCTGGGATACATTCCACAGACGGGATCGCGACAAATGGGTTGCTCGTCCTAGGATCATTCAAGTAAGAGCCATTCGATTGAGACGGGAATTCTGCAGTGGACGACATCTTCTGGCATCTGTTCATCACCTTCTCACCAGCGGACGCCGTCTTGGAGGAACTTTCTCGCCGTAGGACGCTGTCTTGGGCAGAGAAGTGAATAGCCTCGGATCCCTCCAAACAACCGACAAAGAATAAGTGAATAGCCTCGGATCCCTCCAAACAACCGAAAAAAAAAAAAAAACGTGAGTATTTGTACGTGGTATTTTTCTCATTGGCAATTTGATGTGCGGGTGATATTGCGTAGTTTGTGTCGTATTTCCCCAACAGAGCGTTGTGTTTGAGCGTTGTGTTTGAGGTTGTGTTTTGTGCCTGGTCGTATGATAACTCGTAGCCAAGCTATGTCGACCAGGGAAGTGAGAGTTCAACCTGATCATGTTGACAGTCACGTGGGTGGCGAGGTGAGCGACGCAAGCAGCCTGGACCCGGTCACTCAACCCGAGATGTTAGGAAGCGATCCCATCATGACTAAATGCATGCGTTCGCCCTTCTGGACCGGGCTGACTCCGGTTCAACAACTTGACATGTATAACAGGGAGAATGACAGGGCAGAGGCAGAGCGTGCGGCAGCAGCAGAGAGAGAGCGTGCAGCAGCAGAGAGAGAGCATGCGGCAGCAGAGGCAGCAGCAGAGGGAGAGCGTGCGGCAGCAGCGAGAGAGCATGCGGCAGCAGAGAGAGAGCGTGCGGCGGCAGCAGAGAGAGAGCATGCGGCAGCAGAAGCTGAACGCGTCAGAGAGCATGAGTTGCGAATGTTGACTGAACGACTGCGGGCAGAGGGGTCTGCTGCAAGAGTCCCGGAAACTGTTCATGTTCGTTTGCCGGACTGGACGGGAGACACGAAGCCAGAAGCGTATCTGGAGATGGCGGAGAAGTTGTTGGCTGCCGGTGGCATTGATGAGAGCTTGTGGGTCGGCCATCTTGTGAGCCATCTATCTGAGAAGGCGAGGGAGGTATATGCGAGGATGGCAACCGAGGACGCAAACAAATACAGGGCATTGAAGGCCGAGATTTTGAATGCCTATGCGGTGTCCGCATGTATTTATAGGAGAAATTTTTTCAGCTGGACTCGTGAGTCCAGTCAAACCTATGAGGAACATTCGCGGGCCTTGTTGGAACAGCTGCAGAGATGGTTCAAGGGGAGCAAGGTGGAGTTACCTCAAGCGGTTGCGGAACTCCTGGTGCGTTACCGTATCGATCAACAGCTTCCGCCTGACTTAGCATTGTTTCTTGTCGACAAAGACACTGTTTCCTTGGCAGACTGCGTCAACCTTATTGATAAACATGTTTTGGCGTGCAAAATGCTGCAAGTCACGCAGCCGCGTCGTACGACGGAGGAGTCTGCGATCAAGACCGCCCCCGTCTGCCCGGCGGCTGGATCGAGGGGAAGGGTTCTCCGATGACCTCCACTGGTGGCGGTCGCGAGCCGCAGACCAGGGCAGGGCCCTGGTGCGATTTCTGCAAACGCGTGGGGCACGGTGAAAACCGCTGCTTCTCTAATCCCGCCAGTCCGGCCTACCGAGGCAACCCTCCTGTTAAGTCGGAGGGAGATCAGTGGAACTCATCCGCCGGGCCCTCGCACACGACCGTGGCATCGGTGACCGAGGTCACTGCCACCGAGGTTAATTCCATTCATCCACTGCATCAGGATTATTCAGGGACAGCCTTAGTGGGTGGCCCTGATTCGATGCTGAAGTTTGAGGCCAAATACCTTCGGGATACTGGGGCGACACGGTGTGTTCTCCGGGCGGGGGTAGTTCCGGCCTCTCAGATGCGTTATACCGGCGAGTATACCCTCCTTCGGGGCATTGACCGGGTTCTTGGCCGGTATCCCCTTGCCCTCCTCGAGGTCCGGAGTGACATTTTTAAGGGTCCAGTGACCTGTGTGGTAGTACCCTACTACCCGATACCCGGGGTCTCCTTGCTGATTGGCAATGATGCCATGGCCAGGGAGGAGTCATTGACTCTGACCTGTGGGGGGGTCACTAGATCCCAGAGTAAACAGGCGGAGAGAGTGGCGGAGTCAGACATATCTTCACTCGGGCCCGAGGAGCCTAGCGCCTCGACTCCAGTTTCCGACGGTGACGTTGCGTCAGCTGAAGCCCACCCGAGCCTCCCGTCAAGCCAACCTCAGGTGCCGTGCTCCTCAGGGACCGCTCCCGCCATGTCGCGATTCAGCAGGAACGCTAATGCTAAGGTATATGTGGGGAACCTGGGCAATGGAGCAGCGAGAGCCGAGCTAGGGAGGGTCTTCGAGCATTACGGACCACTCCGCAACGTATGGGTTGCTCGGAACCCCCCTGGATTTGCAGTTGTTGAGTTTGAAGATCCACGAGATGCTGAAGATTCGGTCAGAGCCCTTGATGGAAGGTTAATTTGCGGATCGTGTGTGTGCGTCGAAATGTCGAATGGCATGTCGCGGCGGCCTCGTTTCAGACGCCCTTTGGTCCGCAGGCCGTTCGACTCGAACGATCGATGTTACCAGTGCGGTGAAAGGGGTCATTACGCATATGACTGTCGTTCTCGACACCGGAGGAGTACCCGCCGCTCTAGGTCTCGGTCCGTTCCCCTCCTGTAACTGTTCCCCCACCGTGAGTTTGGCCCCCTTGCTTCTCTAGTGTGCTTTGTGTGAAGTGTAACTCTTGTGGGGTAGATGTTAATGGGGTGTATGGTGTTTAATATTGTGTGTGAAAAAAAAAAAAAAAACTTGTTCATTGTTAACCTGCCTGTTTACCCTGTTAATGCCTGTTAACTTGTTGCGCTATTGTGTTGCGCTATTGCGTTGCGTTGTATTGTTGCGTTGTTGCGTTATTGTCGTTAATAAGTGTTAATAATTGTTAATCGCGTTAATTGCCTGTAGCGATTACCGCCATCATCTTGCCATGTGATTTGCACCTACTACAAATACTGGTTTTAAAAACGCCGTCTATTCGACGGGGTTTTTACTTAGGGGGGGAGGATTGTGAGAAACCCCCGGTGAAACCACCTTTGTTCTCACCAAAATGAGTGCCCCGCCCACAACGTGACGTAACCTCCTTGGAGCCTCACGCGATTGGGAGGCGATTCGGCACGTGATTGGTGGAGAGTCAGGAGAGCGCGGTGGCCATCTTATGGACGCACACGGCTCGAAGGCTCCGAGTGGGAAATATCATAAAGGGCTTTCCTTGAAGCCTCACGCCAGCCGAGTTGGGCTGGTCGATTACCGTTCTGTACTTTACGAGCGAGTAACTCCAGAAGAGAACGAGTGATTCCCGGCTTCGTGTTGGAGCTACTGGCCGACCGTTCCTGCCGGCCTTGTGCGGTATTCCATCCTGTTATCCTCCGAGTCCCGGAGGTCGTCGATTGGAACCGCGAGAGATATTACCTGCGTCCTGGTTGGGGCTCCTGGTGCCGACCGTTCCTGCAGGCTTTGTGCAGTATTCCATCCTGTTACCATTATGGTTTTGTGATCGAGCCAATAAATAATCGTGCCTTACCCCTAGAAGGCCGAGTAAAACACAATTGTGTTTATTGCGTCTCTTTGTTTCACTCCGTGGATTACTTGAAGCCCGGACATTCACGTCCGTATTCCGTGCTGGGATACATTCCACAGACGGGATCGCGACAATATATATATATATATATATATATATATATATATATATATATATATTGTTACAGATCGCGGTTTAGATGTTATGATGACCGAGCGGTGGTATATTACCGCGACCTAACAGGATCCCTGACTCACCCGATTCACCCAGAACTTTGGCCGGATCGCACCGCAGCTGCTCAATGAGGGGAAAAGACTAAAACGACGAATGCAAAGAGGAAAAGGAATAAAACGAATAGACGGACAGAAGAGCAATTGGATTTATTATTTACACAAGCAAAACGGAGCAATCAAGGTTTATTTACAACACATAAGACGCAGGTGACACAGTGCAAATACTAGCTTATAGTTATACAGACTTAACTTATTCCCAGGACAGAACAAACAAAGACACTGACTCACGCGGGGAATGACAGGAATGGCAGGAGGTGGATGGCTGGAGGTGAACGCTTGGTGGAGCCAACGCGGAGCTTGGTGGAGCTTTGGTGGAGGTGAACGCTTGGTGGAGCCAACGCGGAGCTTGGTGGAGGTGAACGCTTGGTGGAGCCAATGCGGAGCTTGGGGAGCCTTGGTGTGACGGGTGAACGCTTGGTGGAGCCAACGCGGAGCTTGGTGGAGCTTTGGTGGAGGTGAACGCTTGGTGGAGCTTTGGTGTGACGGGTTCTCTCTCCTTCCCTCACAAGCTTCAGGACTCTTTCTTGTCGACCAACTCTTGACGACCAACTCTTTGTGACCAACTCTTTGTGACCAACTCTTCACGGACCCTCTACTGGCAACCGACTCTCAACCAACTCAGACCAACTCTTTTTCGTCCCTCCTTGTCTCAGCTCAAAGTGCATCTCCCCTGGGAACACCCCCGCCGTGGGTTATATAGGCCCCGCCCCTTAACCTTTTCGAACCTCCCCCAAACGTTCTCTCCCCGCCCTCTCAAGCCAAACCCCTTGTTCATGGTTGGTCGAGTGGGGCTGGCTCACTCCTCCCCTCTCTGACGAGGTGGGGACCCGCCTTCCTTCCCCCAACCCTGCCTCGTGGTCAATGGCGGATGAAGGGAAAACTGCCCAACATGCAGTTGGCAATGCGAATTGCAATTGACGGAAAGGGGGGAATGGAAGTGTTGGGGAGTGGGAATGAAGGGAATCTATCTCTTTCACTGGTGCAATGGAGTATTTCAATTAATGGGAGACACAGCCTTACTCTAAAAACACATAATAAGAGATAACTATCAAACAGAGGTATTCTATTATTTGGCTGACGTGTATGCTTGTGGACTAATTATGGGATGCCCTTTCACCTTTACACAGCTCCGGAGGCAGGGGGGCGCAGAATAAACAATAATAATAATAATACACAATCAAAAAATATACAGTCCTCATATCCGCAACACTGCACCCTCCTCCTCTTAGGCACGTCCCGGGCCTACAACTTTTATTTTTAGTGTGACACGTAGGTGTAGTTCCCTCTACTTTTAAACCTGACCCTGAGTGCGACAGTTTTAAAACATAAATAAATGTGTCCCGCTGCTCCATTGCACCCTGCCTAACAGACTTACGCCCACAGTTAACCGAATTGCGGAATGGTCTTCAAACTACACACTGATGGTGGGAAGCATTATTTACACTTGACGCTACTTTTATTTACAAAACTAACCCAGGACCTGTGATTGTTCTTTCTGGGGGGGAGACAGTCTGCTCTGCATCGACGCACCATGAAAGCACCCAAAAACGCACCCAAGCACCAATCGGTGCAGTCACCATTGTTCATCAATAAAAATAAACCAACAACCCCTAACCCTGCAGGTGATCTCTTGCTCTTCGGCTCCCTCTGCTGGTTATCATTATTTGTTCTTCCAGATGTTGTCATTCCTTTGCTTTGCTTACTGGCGGCCTATTTGTATTAAAACTTGCACCCAATGTGTCCATTTTTATTTATTTTATTTATGGCCCACAGGGCCGACTACGTGTGGTTCACCTGTGGGGCATCGGTGCCCTGTGGCCAAGGTCCGCCAGCAAGATTTCGGGCCCTCATGGCCGGTTCCAGCAGAGGGGCCATGCCCCAACCCATGGGGTCCATAAGTGGTGCTCGGCCACAGGCATGTGGTCCATAATGTGGTGCATCGATGCAGACAGCTGGTTCTGGGAATTTCGGGCGCACAATGGCCGACCCACGCACGCTCCCCTCGGCACCCAATGGCGCACAGGTCATGTGGGAGACAAAAGGGGAAAGACAATTGAGCGAGGGGTAAGGTCACAAGGGTACACATCAATAAGGCAATGCAAGGCGAAATGCGTACGGAGGGCGAAGTGAGAAAGCTCGTCCCTACCGTACGTCACCCCCCTGTCACCTACCCTACCCTTGCCCTTACCCCATATGTACAAAAATCTACACATTTACAAATTCGTCACTACTGTCACGTCTTCCCCATATTTCCCCCTATACCAAATTCGTCTCCACAATCCCTCTACTTCAAAATTTGCCATCACCAAATTCATCATCAATCCTCATAAGGAGGCAGAGATGGAACATCAAAGCACAATGTCACACCCACGTCATGATGCGTCTCACAATCCAAACATTTGCACAGTAAAAATAATTAAACATGGCATGGTGCGGAGTACCTGTCACCTCAGGTGAGTGGATGCAGATGGTGCGAGGAGACTTCATCCTAACTACTTTCTAAATGACATTAACACACTTTACACTACCCGGGGTCTTTCCCTGCCAATCCATTGGCCACTTACACTATGGGTTCTAAAAACCAATTCCCATTGACCAAACTGTGGTGCTTCTCAATTTGGGGTCTCACTCCCCCGATTCATCTCCCGGTGCCTCGCACAATTTCTGGGCTGCGACGTGTAGCTCTCCCAGCAGGTCTACCCACCTGCACACCTCCACCACTGCAGTTGCCACCCGAGCTTACCTAGCTCCTCACCCTAACCTAACTAACTGGGGAAGGCCTTCTCCTGGCTCTGTCACCCCTTGGTGCCCTCTGGCACTGGGCTACCCGGGTCCTTTCCTCCGGATCCTCGGGCCCCATCCACAACAACTACTACCGGCTCCCAGAGCCCACCTGCGGCCTCACCTGGCCGACATCCTCACAGTGGTGGAGCGCCCAACCAACTACACACACTAACAGGCTACACGCCCAGCCATTTCCACAACACTAATGCACCCATCCAAAGACCATTCTTTCACCCGCACCACAGATGCCAATATCCAACCACAATTTACCTGTACCCTCTACCTAACACTTACTCTACCCGCCCCGGGTATCCGTGATGGGGGTCCACTCTTCCCCCATTCACACCTTCGCACCATGCACACCACTCCGTACCACTTACTCCAACTCTCTCCACACCACTCATTCTCTGCTCCATATATTCCACACACCTGTACTTGCACACCTGTTCTCTCATACTTGGTGCCGCCTGCACCCTTCTCTCCCCCAAGCGCATTCGCGCTGATCCACAACACTCACTACTCATACACTGCTCCACACTGCTCCACACACCTGTCCAGTTCTCACACAGCATCATCTCATCTAACTACTCCCCTCTGAAACTTGCGCTTCCCAGTCGTCCCTTTAAACTATTGCGCTCCCACGTCATTATCATCCACACTAAACTACCTGCGTCCCCACTACAGGTATCAGTCACTAACTAACCTTAACGTTACCTAATGTCATCTTCGCTAGATCCCTACAATATAACCTAACCCACCCGGGCTAGTTTTCACTGCCATACACCCCATTAGCTATAGCGCATTTGCCCCACGTCTGTGAGGGATGGTGGATTTGCCATCCCACCACATCGGGGGTCTCTCACTATCAATTTTGTTCGTCCAGATTCCAACCAATTAAAATTTTTTCCATTTACTGCCAATTCTACCCACTATTATAAATTTCGTATCAAATCACTATCACTATCATCATCACAGTCCGCTATACCCTAGCCTCGGTGCGTCGTGACATCATTAAACTCGGTTCGTAACGCCGAGCAATGAATTCGGGTGGTTTGGTCGCCTGCAGGTTGAATCCGTCCGGCTTTCGGTTCAAGGGAGGTGGTTTGGTTGGACCGAGGCTCCACGCACCATCTCGGCGCGGCACCTTGCGGTCCCGGGCCCGATGGCTCAATCTCCCCCGGTCGGAACCCCGTCCCCACGAGGGGGCACCGTTCCGCTTCCTCCCACTCGCCCTTGAACCGGACCGGTCGCCTGGCCCGACAAGGCCCGGACTCGACCGTGCGGGGCGCGGCCAAGCCCGAATCGGCAACGACGCTTTGAAGAGAAGCGACGCAGCTTCGATCCGCGCCGGGCCCTGCATCCAACAAAGGGCTCCTCGCACCGAGTGCTCGCATCGGCTATCCGTCGCTCTAACCACTAACCCGGTTACCGTCGATGCTTTACTTGCATGCTTACAAGCATACGCTACCCCTTTCACCCTCACAAAACCTGGCGTTCCAACGCCGTCCGTACATTCCACCAACGCTCTCCCTGTTACACACCACACCTCTCGCGCACACTCTTGCGCACACTTTGGTCCACACCTCTCCTCCGTTACGTCCTCCGTAACACTCACCATGGGCGTGCACTCTTGCATCCACCCACTAACGCGCTCACATGGGCTCTCCCACACCCGTGCCACCACCAATTCAGGTGTGCTTTCTCGCACACGTTCCACCACCACCTTACTCTCCGTGTCACACTTCGTACACCCCGACGTGCATTCACGCTCGCACTCGGTTTCACACTCGTGCTCCGATGTGCCCTCTCGCACCTGCGCCATCACCAACTCACTATTCGTGTCACACTCCGTACACCCCGACGTGCATTCTCGCTCGCACTCGGTTTCACTCCCACACTTTATAACACACCCACTCGCCGACGCACACTTTTTCCTCCCACGCGTGCCATTTCCACTCACACGGGACCCTTCACCAACGCCCGGATGCTTCCTCGATCCCAAGCGCGCGAAAATTCTTTTGTCGCCAAACATCCTCTTACAAAATCTACCCGCACAATATACAGCACGTCTCACCTTCGGGGTTCTTCTTCCTCCCTGCACCAAAACCTGCAAACTTCCATTTGGATTAGCGAGTACAGCATCAGGATGTGCATTTAGACTTTGAGCAGTTTCCATTCCTTCCTCCGATTGTTGCTCTTTTAACTTTAAGTCCCCGGTCTCTCCAATTTCAACTAAACCCATAATTTCTTTGTTCACCTCGACGACCGTTGGCTTTAATAAAATTCCCTCTACCTCATCGGTCGCCGGCTTTTCCAAACCCCGGGTCGCGATTTCTACCCCCGTCATTGTACCCGTGCTTTCCTCCGCTTCGCTCAACCAGCGCTTTTCGACCCGCTTTACCTCCTCGTGCACCCCTGGGACCCTTTCGCCCAACTTGCGGTCTCTGTCCCTCTGCTCCCATGCCTCTCTATCGGCCCTCATTTCGTTCGTTGTTGCTTCAATTTGGTTTCTCCATTTCTCCCCGTTTATTCTCAGCATCTCGGCGAATTGCGCCATGAAGTCTTGCATTTGGGCCGCGCTCATTGGTTCCGCGGCCGTGGCCCCCTCAACCACGTGCGCGAGAGCGCCATTTTGTGCGTCTGATACCCCCTCAACCGCCTCCTCATTGCTCCCCTCCATTTGATCCTGGGTTACTCCTAACCCCTCTATCTCTCCCACCGGCATCCCGTCGCCTTGACCAGCCATGGCGCGATTTCAAAATTTGGGTTTTATAAAACAAAACAAATTTCGGCCGCTCCAAATTTTGACCAAATTTTTTTTTTTAGATGTTTTAAAAATTTGGTTCGGGCCCCGAATCTCACTCCCAGACACCAATTGTTACTTAATAACACAATTGGTGTTCCAAAATTTGGGCCTAACAAATTTAGTCCCAGGTCCGAATCCAACTCCTGACAACCAATTGTTACAGATCGCGGTTTAGATGTTATGATGACCGAGCGGTGGTATATTACCGCGACCTAACAGGATCCCTGACTCACCCGATTCACCCAGAACTTTGGCCGGATCGCACCGCAGCTGCTCAATGAGGGGAAAAGACTAAAACGACGAATGCAAAGAGGAAAAGGAATAAAACGAATAGACGGACAGAAGAGCAATTGGATTTATTATTTACACAAGCAAAACGGAGCAATCAAGGTTTATTTACAACACATAAGACGCAGGTGACACAGTGCAAATACTAGCTTATAGTTATACAGACTTAACTTATTCCCAGGACAGAACAAACAAAGACACTGACTCACGCGGGGAATGACAGGAATGGCAGGAGGTGGATGGCTGGAGGTGAACGCTTGGTGGAGCCAACGCGGAGCTTAGTGGAGCTTTGGTGGAGGTGAACGCTTGGTGGAGCCAACGCGGAGCTTGGTGGAGGTGAACGCTTGGTGGAGCCAACGCGGAGCTTGGGGAGCCTTGGTGTGACGGGTGAACGCTTGGTGGAGCCAACGCGGAGCTTGGTGGAGCTTTGGTGGAGGTGAACGCTTGGTGGAGCTTTGGTGTGACGGGTTCTCTCTCCTTCCCTCACAAGCTTCAGGACTCTTTCTTGACGACCAACTCTTGACGACCAACTCTTTGTGACCAACTCTTTGTGACCAACTCTTCACGGACCCTCTACTGGCAACCGACTCTCAACCAACTCAGACCAACTCTTTTTCGTCCCTCGTTGTCTCAGCTCAAAGTGCATCTCCCCTGGGAACACCCCCGCCGTGGGTTATATAGGCCCCGCCCCTTAACCTTTTCGAACCTCCCCCAAACGTTCTCTCCCCGCCCTCTCAAGCCAAACCCCTTGTTCATGGTTGGTCGAGTGGGGCTGGCTCACTCCTCCCCTCTCTGACGAGGTGGGGACCCGCCTTCCTTCCCCCAACCCTGCCTCGTGGTCAATGGCGGATGAAGGGAAAACCGCCCAACATGCAGTTGGCAATGTGAATTGCAATTGACGGAAAGGGGGGAATGGAAGTGTTGGGGAGTGGGAATGAAGGGAATCTATCTCTTTCACTGGTGCAATGGAGTATTTCAATTAATGGGAGACACAGCCTTACTCTAAAAACACATAATAAGAGATAACTATCAAACAGAGGTATTCTATTATTTGGCTGACGTGTATGCTTGTGGACTAATTATGGGATGCCCTTTCACCTTTACACAGCTCCGGAGGCAGGGGGGCGCAGAATAAACAATAATAATAATAATACACAATCAAAAAATATACAGTTCTCATATCCGCAACAATATATATATATATTGTTACGTGCTCCTCCCCAACCCCCTGGTCACGGTGTACCTCTGAGCCCCGAGAGGAGTCACGGCAGAAAAATGTGTTATTCTGTATGTCAAAGATCAATGGTGAAGCCACACCAATTGTTACCAACAAACAAATATTGTATTAAGATCACACAAGATTAACAGTACAACAATAACAGTAATCAAAAGTACAATCAATATATATATATCCTATGATGGTACCATCAGTTTCGTAATATATAACTCACTGTGCTCCAAGTGAGTGAAATAAGAACATTCCCAATGTCTCTTTCCCGGCTTCTAACCAGAGTTGATTCCGGCTTCAAGCCAAAGTCGATCCGCTCCAGCGATCGTCAGAATGATGTCCAATCGAGACCAGAATCCCGTTCAGATGACAAATACAGTCCCGCTGCCAAAGCTGCGCAAAGGCGCCATCAAGGCGACTGGGAAATCCAAAGGCGCCCTCCAGGCGACTGGGAAATCACACCCTCGGGTATGGACGTTTCACGGCTCTAAATCGGTGACACGCAGACTTTCCACTCAAAAGCCACGCTACACACACACACCCCCCAGATCGATGTCTGAATGCGGTGAAAATGGTCGAAACGAGATGAAACCTTGAGCGAAGCGCAAGTCCTGCGCGAGTCAAAATGGCAGACGGCCCGTACTTGAGACGTAACGGCCCGACGATGATTCTCTTTGGAATCTACCGCAAAAACCTGACACGCAGGTTGATCTGTCACAGCGATAACAACTCTGTCGCAGGAATCTCTTTCCCGGGAAACCCAACGTTCACTCATGACTGTCGTTCGCCAATCATTCGCTCTAGACCTCGAAGCGACTATGCGTCTTGTCCGACTTCACTCGCTCCGCCTTCTTTTTCTCCTCTTCCTCTTCATCGTCGTCCGGTTAATGTTTCATTTAAAACATTAACTTTTTTTCCTTTTGCAAATAGTAATCTATTTTTCTTTAAACGACAACAATAATAGTACATGGAATCAAAAATGTTTACAGTGGATGAAAACCACAACAACGGAAGTGACGAATCCGTAACACTTCCCCCCCCCCCCCCCCCCCCCTCAAGAAAGAAAGTTTGAACATAGTGAAAACTTTCTTTGCAGGCAAAAACTCTTTTAACAAACAAAAGTAAAACTCACACCCAAATCATCAATTCCCGTGAGCAACGATAATTAATATTTCCCAAAATAAAGCAACAAAACTTCCAAACAACCTACAGAAATTTCCAAAGTTAGTTCACTCTGGACAAAGCATCAGCAATGACATTGTCCCTGCCCTTTACATGCTCAATTTCCAAGTTGAACTCCTGCAAAGCCAAACTCCATCTCATCAACCTCTGGTTTTTATTTTTCACTTTTTTGAATGAAGGTTAAGGAGTTGTAATCAAAAATCCAAAGTCAAGCAAATCTATAGCACTTTTTAAAGGAGGCCGAGCTGAGAGCCAGGTGTCATGGTGGTTGGGTGGTGAGGGCTGGAAGTATTCACTACATGGACGCCTTTAGGAACGTGGAGTTCACGGGTTAATCCATGTAGGAATCTTGGCTCGGCTGCTCCTGAGCATTCAGTGCTTCCAACTCTTCTCTTGATCATAAGAATTATAATCACAGTTGTAGAGTCGGGTGTTGTAGTCACGTGAGTAGCGGTCCCCATCTCAGCTACCACCATAATAGTCATCCCGTCGAGAGTTGCCAAAATTGCGCAGCTGCTGCTGGGAGCCTCCGTAGTAATCACGACTGCGGCCGCCACCAAAACTATTACTCCCACCCCGGGAGCCATAGCCACCCCTGAAACTACCTCCACGTTTTCCTCCTCTGTAGCCCCCTCGACGCCCATGGCCTGCCTTCTCTACTGTTATGGTCCGACCATCCAAATCCTTGCAATTCAAATCCTTTTCTGCAGCTTTGGCGTCCTTTGTGTTTTCAATCGTGATAAAGCCAAACCCTCTCGACTTTTGCGTCTCCCGGTCTTTTATCAGCAGCACTTCCAAGAGTGGTCCATATTTGCCAAAGATAGTGTCCAGAACATCTTCACTTGTGTCAAAGTTCAGTCCACCTACAAAGAGCTTGCCAACATTGCCTCCATCCATGACTTGTGTCTGCTGACACTTAGTTTCAGGGTACTTGACAAGACGTGCCTGTGCAAAGCGTGATGTTCGTACCTTCTCCTTCTCTTCAGAGCGCTTCCTACCCATAGCACGAGTCGCGGCACAGGATGGAAAGATACCCGGAATCTTCTGCTCTAACTGTGCGGTGTTATTTTCCATACTAGGCTTTTCAACAAACATCGGATTACCAGAAACTTGACCACCGGCCAAATCATTCCCGATAACAAAAGATATTCCCTCTACAGGAAGAGTGGCTTGTAAACCTATGGTGACCGGTCCTGACACCAAATCAGACTCTAAATAGATGACTCTAAATGGATGGGAGCTTTAACATAGCCACCAACCCCCTGTAAAAGAACACTAACACCAGTTGCCGTCTTCTCTGACAATGGCAAAATGCCCTCAAGCATCAAAGAGTGATGTGCTCCTGTGTCCCTCAATACCCTAACAGGTCTCTGGTTCGTTAAGTCTCCATCCAGTGACACAAACCCGTCTGAAATAAAAGGTTTGTAACCCTCTTGAACAAGGTCGTTCTGTGATGCCGTAACTTTGGCATGGGAACCTTCACAAGGCACTGTCCTCCAAGGACGATTTCTCGCATTTGCCAATGCATTCGGAGTTGTACTAGTCTGACTCCGCTCCTGATTTTTCCTTTTCAGGGCGTAACATTGGGACATCAAATGCCCAGGTTTCTTGCAAAAAGCGCAAGTCGGCCCGGAGGAAAAACTCGTGGTCTGCCTCGGGCACCCCGGAAGATAAGTCTGTCTTGGAACTGTAGTCTTCTGATCCATAAAAGTCGCGGTATCAGATTTGTCCTCAAAGTCATCTCTAGGCCGCCTCCATGAATATTTGTTCTCCGCACCGGATTTACCATAACTCCCCTGGCTAACTCTAGGCGGGAAGTTAGGTTTGTGGAACCCCATCCTGTGTGTCAAGGCATAGTCATCTGCCACGGTTGCTGCCTCATACAACTCTGGTACTTTCTTTTCATCCAGATGTACTTTAATGTCCACGTGGACACACTGTTTGAATTCCTCCACCAAGATCAATTGTCGCAACCGGTTGAAGTCTTTCCCAATCCCCTTCGAGTCTCACCATCGATCAAACATGGTTTCCTTCATTCTGGCAAACTCCACATGGGTCTCACTCTCCCTCTTCCTGGCATTCCTGAACTTTTGCCGGTAAGCTTCAGGGACCAATTCATAGGCTTTGACAATGGTTTTCTTCACTATCTCATAATCTGCACATTGGTCAATCGGTAAAGCCGAATAGATATCTTGAGCTTTACCCACCAAAACACTTTGCACTAACATAGTCCAGGACCCCACAGGCCATTTTAGCATTTGAGCCACTTTCTCAAAGTGTAAAAAAAACTTGTCTACCTCCTTTTCATTGAAGGGTTGAACCAGCCTCATATGCCTACCAACATCCCAAGTGTTCTGACTAGTTGTCGAACTAGCCGGCATGGATACGACTTCTCTCCGTTCTCCCATTAATTTCAGCTCCTTGAGTTTGAGCTCCTTCTGATACTCCATGTCACGTTCCTTTAACTCCCTTTCGGCTCTCCTTTCCTCTACTCTTCTTTCCTCGAGTTCCCTTTGAGCTCTCCTTTCCTCTGTTCTTCTTTCCTCGGCTTTCCATTCCAACTCTTTTAACCTTTCCTGGCTCTGCAGTTGCATCTCCATTTTCCGGAGCTCCACACTTTCTTTTTCCTCGGGTAACCAATCCAAGGCTACCTCTGTCCATGTTCCTTGTCCCACCAGAGATTCTACCACCAATGTCTGCATCTATGCTTTCTTCATATGAGCTCGGACCTCCAAGTTAAAATGTTTGGCCAATATCAAGAGTTCCGATCTTTTTAACGCTTGGAACTGTGCCTCATTAGGGGACGCCGCAAACGTTTCTGCGTCAAACACCATGGTGAATATCAGTTAACACCTGTTAACCTTCACCCAAAAATTTCCAATTTTTTTTTTTGAAAAATTTGGGAATGTTAGAAAAATTCCAAATTTGGGAATTTTGGGAATGTTAGGGAATTCTATCCCAGACGAATGTCATTAGGGAATTTAATCCCGGACGAGATTTTTGTCAGCAAAGACGAGCCCCCAATTTCAATTTGGGCCAATTTTAGACGAGCCCCCAGTTTCTCGGACGAGCCCCCAATTTCCAATACAATACAATACAATACAATACAATTTCCAATACGAGCCCCGAGAGGAATCACGGCAGAAAAATGTGTTATTCCGTATGTCAAAGATCAATGGTGAAGCCACACCAATTGTTACCAACAAACAAATAATGTATTAAGATCACACAAGAATAACAGTACAACAATAATAGCAATCAAAAGTACAATCAATATATACATCCTCTGATGGTACCATCAGTTTCGTAATATATAACTCACGGTGCTACAAGTGAGTGAAATAAGAACATTCCCAATGTCTCTTTCCCGGCTTCTAACCAGAGTTGATTCCGGCTTCAAGCCAAAGTCGATCCGCTCCAGTGATCGTCAGAACGATGTCCAATCGAGACCAGAATCCCGTTCGGATGACAAATACAGTCCCGCTGCCAAAGCTGCGCAAAGGCGCCCTCAAGGCGACTGGGAAATCCAAAGGCGCCCTCCAGGCGACTGGGAAATCACACCCTCGGGTATGGAGGTTTCACGGCTCCAAATCGGCGACACGCAGACTTTCCACTCAAAAGCCACGTTACACACACACACCCCAGATCGACGTCTGAATGCGGTGAAAATGGTCGAAACGAGATGAAACCTTGAGCGAAGCGCAAGTCCTGCACGAGTCAAAATGGCCGACGGCCCGTACTCGAGACGTAACGGCCCGCCGATGATTCTCTTCGGAATCGACCGCAAAAACCTGACACGCAGGTTGATCTGTCACAGCGATAACAACTCTGTTGCAGGAATCCCTTTCCCGGGAAACCCAACGTTCACTCATGACTGTCGTTCGCCAATCGTTCGCTCTAGACCGCGAAGTGACTAGGCGTCTTGTCCGACTTCACTCGCTCCGCCTTCTTTTTCTCCTCTTCCTCTTCGTCGGCGTCCGGTTAATGTTTCATTTAAAACATTAACTTTTTTTCCTTTTGCAAATAGTAATATATTTTTCTTTTAACGACAACAATAATAGTACATGGAATCAAAAATGTTTACAGCGGATGAAAACCACAACGGAAGTGACGAATCCGTAACAATATATATATATATATATTGTTGCGGTTTTGAGTGTAAATATAACATCATTAAAGGTTATGTCCTCAGGGTATAAAATTCCAAAATTATGTCCTCAGGATATTTTGTTTGAAAAATTTTCCAAATTTTTTTTTTTTTTTTTGGGGAATTTTTCCTGGGAAAAAAATTTTTTCAACTTTAATTGTTTATAAAATGTGATATCACGTATATTACAAATACATTTGTGCAAAATAATTCTTTGAATTATGATTGGTTTAAACCATGACAAAACGGCAACTCGGGTACAGTCATTTATCTATATATCGACACATCTGGGCAGTGTCTGTGTTGTCACTTAACGACTCCCTCAAACTTTTGTTTCCGTGATTGTGAAGTGTTTTTAATAACGTTGTGGTGGTTTTGAATCACGTGGTGGTGAGGCATTTTGAATTATGTGGTGGTGAGGTGTTTTTAATGAGGTGGTGGTGAGGTGTATTGAATTACGTGGTGGTGAGGTGTTTTGAATTACGTGGTGGTGAGGTGTTTTAAATCACATGGTGGTGAGGTGTTTTGAATTACGTGGTGGTGAGGTCTTTTGAATTACGTGGTGGTGAGGTATTTATAATTACGTGGTGGTGAGGTATTTTTAATTATGTGGTGGTGAGGTGATTTTAATTAGTTGGTGGTGAGGTGTTTTGAATTACATGGTGGTGAGGTATTTATAATTACGTGGTGGTGAGGTGTTTTTAATTATGTGGTGGTGAGGTGTTTTGATTTAGTTGCTGGTGAGGTGTTTTTAATTTCGTGGCTGTGAGGTGTTTTTATTACGTGTTTTATGGCTGTGAGGTGTTTTTAATTTTGTGATGGTGAGGTGTTTTGATTACGTGTTTTATGGCTGTGAGGTGTTTTCAATTTCGTGGTGGTGAGGTGTTTTTAATTTCGTGGCTGTGAGGTGTTTTTATTACGTGTTTTATGGCTGTGAGGTGTTTTTAATTTTGTGATGGTGAGGTGTTTTGATTACGTGTTTTATGGCTGTGAGGTGTTTTCAATTTTGTGATGGTGAGGTGTTTTGATTACGTGTTTTATGGCTGTGAGGTGTTTTCAATTTCGTGGTGGTGAGGTGTTTTTAATTTCGTGGTGGTGAGGTGTTTTAAATTACGTGGTGGTGAGGTGTTTTCAATTTCGTGGTGGTGAGGTGTTTTAAATTACGTGTTGGTGAGGTGTTTTTAATTTCGTGGTGGTGAGGTGTTTTGAATTACGTGGTGATGAGGTGTAATCGTCCCAAACTTCCAATCTGCACCTACCACTCCCCTATGTATGTGCTGAGGGGTTCTTTCTTGAAAAAATAACATTCAACCAAAATCTTCAGCCTAAATTGCTTATAAAAATGTAATATCACAAACACAACAAATACAATTGTGCAAAATAATTGTTTGTATTATGATTGGTGAAAATCATGACAACACAGCAACTCAGGTACAGTCATTATCCTCAGATAAAATAAGCCCGTTCCTCAGTAACGCGAGCCTCACCAAGCTAGTATATATATATTATATAAACTGAACATCAAAATAAACTTATCACCTTCATTTTTTGAAATGTGCAGCTTTACAAACACGTTTCTTCAATTGTAATGGCCGATTATGTAACGGGAACTTCATTTCATTCACCTGGTTGAGAAACAATGGCATGCTTGAGTGGTTCTGTATAGGGATCTTTCCCTTTAAATAATGACCCTCATAATGAAATCCTTCAGTTCTTGTGGTTAGACATTCATTTACTGCTGTCTATAGTCACTGGAGGCTTCTGACAGGGAAAACAACAAGAAAATTCAGATGCCACGTCTGACATCTGAACAACGTTTAAGGGCAATTGGGATGCTTGAGGCTGATGGAAGCCAGCGAACAATTGCCCAACGTCTTGGTTGCTCACAGCCTGCAATTTCCAACCTGGCCAGGTGTTACGGTGAAACTGAAACTGTGAATGATGTTCCACGAAGAGGAAGACCACGGGTAACCTCTTGCAGGCGGAGTCGGACAGACTTCCCCAGGACCGCATCAGACGCCTGGTACAGAGCATGAGTCGGAGGTGTACAGCATGCATCACAGCTCAGGGAGGACACACACGATATTGAGGACTGCTGTCATTCTGTCCTTGACTGTTAGGAGTGTTGTGTCCATTCCTGTGCCATTTTGTTTTGACTGTATTCAGGTGCGCGACTTTGCGTTGCAGTGCTGTGGCTTTTGTTGCCCCACCCCATGTGATGTTCATGGTTTTGTTTTTTTGTGATTGAGGCAACTTCTTGTTTATTGACATGTGTTTAGTAAAGATAGCTGAACTTTACCTGAGTTCAAATATTTTTCATTTTTGCGTGGAGGATTTCAATGAGTGTCCTTCTAAAGATTTGAAAAGTTTCTTTTGATGTTCAGTTGAGAAATGAGCCAGAGGAGCTGATTGTAAATTCATGAACTTTCCTCAACCAGATCCATTTTGTTACCTCTGCCACCAAAGGTAGACTGAGGTTATGTTTTCACCCCTCTTTGTCTGTCTGTGAGCAGGATATCTCAAAAAGCTGTGGACAGATTCGGGCGGGACTTGGTGGACAGGTTGGGTGTGTGACAAGGACGAATTGATTCGATTTGGTGAAGATCAGGATCCGAGAAGTGTTGTAAGTGATTCTTCACCTTTGATAGATAGATGGGGCCAAAAACGTTACATACAATGATATTTCAAAACGTTATTGACGGATTCGAACAAAACTTGGTGGATGATTTGATTGGGCAACAAGAACAAGCCTATTCAATTTCAGTTCAGGTCCGAATCCAGATCCAGCTTATTGGTGGGATATAATATGTAAACTGTTCAGCTTGGTGGAGGTTTGCGCTCTACCAAGGCCCATTCCTGGTTGTACCTGAGCTTGTACACAATCACTTCAGCTCATCATTTGAAGTTTGATTCATGAAAAGCCTTCAGTTTGTAGCAAAGGTCAGGTAAAACGGAAGTCCGCTCAATTAGATTGTGACGTTATATTAGTGGGATTGGTGTATCGTTAGCAGTTTGGACGCTGTAACTACCTATAGTACTTATTTACCAGACAGGGTCAAAAACGATACTGTATGGAACCACCTTTAGAGGCCATTTTTCCCCGCAAAGCGGGGGTTGGCCTTTTTCGGGCAGCTTGGTCCCCTTTTTGAAGCAATGTTTTATGGCCGGATGCCCTTCCTGCCGCCAACCCTATTGGTCGCCTCTTGCGACACAGGGAATTACCAGTGAACCGGTACTCAATTATGCCGACCTCGGAAGGATGACAGGCTGAGCGACCTCGGAAGGATGACAGGCTGAGTCAACCCCCTGGTGTTAATTCAGCGATGACCGGGATTCGAACCCAGGATCCTAGGATCCCAAGCCGCACCCTAACCGCTAAGCCAACACCAGGCTCACAAGACTGCATGTAGCATGATATTTCAAAAAGTTGTGGATGACCTTTGACAAAACTTGGTGAAGCAATTGGATAAGTGACAAGAACAAGGTGATTCGATTTTAGTTCTGCTCCAGATCCAGATCCAGATCCAACCTACCATTGGATGTTCATCCTGGCAGAGGTATGCGATCTACCGAGTGTCGATACATTGATTATAATGTTTTCAGAGAACCGAAAGCTGTTGATTCTTTTACTCACATCAACATCTTCCCATGAAAACCGCTTTCATATGATTGGGAAGGTGGTTCATATCCAAAGTGGGAGCATCAAGGCCACCTCACGCAATCACGAACTACGGAGGTTACAAATCTCGAGTGTGAAATAGGTGTTTTCAAGGATCTGACACCTACCTTAGAATGAAGTCGCCAAAGTGACGCAAAGTCAAGGTACCTTACCTTTGTATCCACAGCAGGATACCTGCCTGGGTAAGAGGTGCTCGAGGCTGGAGAAACACAACGAGCGATGTCGTCGCGATAAATAAAAAAAACCCGGAGAGTTCCTTTGCACACCTGTAAAAGATTCAGACATGCGTTGAATACTTCGAACAGAAACGAAAAAAGGAAAACACTTTCCATGAAGCTCTCTTTATTACTCCCATCCAAGAGACACGGCGACACTCCTCTGGCTTTGTCTTTGGAGTTCAGTGTCTAGCCAGAGGACCATTTGGGCTGAGAAGGCTCTGATTTTGTCCGACATTCCGCGATTAACCAGGAGAGCTGTAGGAAATCAAAGAGCCGGATGAATATTTCATGTAAGGTGTTGAGGAGGCAAAGCCGATGGATGTTTTCATTAGGCCTACGAAGGTAGGCAAAGCCTATTGGGTTACGCGTCGAGACAGAACTATTGAAGTTGCCGTTTGTTTGTTTGCCTCGAATGCTGTTCTCCATTTTGAACAACAACAAGGAATAAGTGCTGGGATTCCCGTGCTGCCACTGACCTACTGGGAGGCGGCGGAACCCCGGATATCAAGGCCACACAAGAAAGGAAGCGGTGTTGGCAGGTAATGGAATAATGAGGTGACTCGCGCTCAAATTAGCGCACCTGAAAACATGGCGCCATTACGGGCAGACAATAAGGATTCGCTTTATGGTGGGAAGGGTAAGAAAAGTTGAAAAGCCATGAAGTGACGAGGAAGCAAATTCCTCTAAGCTCCAGAACAAAGAGACTTTTGGAAAGTTCGATTCGAGGTTTCGTCGGCAATCCCAGCCCAAGGCTAGGCCGAGAGGGCCTCAAGTGGAAACCTCATGCATATGGTTGCCCACGACGAGTCGGTGAAGCAACTTCGATTTCGATGAGGATGACGATTCGCATGGAGTCGCCATGCGGAATCGGAGATGGTCTCTAATTGAGTGTGGCGTGAGTGCATACGGCCTAATTGGTAACATACGCATTCTGCTGAACAGGCCCGCGACCGCTTTCGCGCTAAGAATGTGTAATGTGGTTATGGTAATGGCGCGCTTTGAGCAAGACCACGTGTTTGCAGTCCAAGCAAAACATAAGCATTCGGCTTGGTGGATGAGTTTATTTATCACCAGGGGAACAGGTGTTAAAGATGGCTCTCTTTTATTGGCATTCTTCTCTACAACCCGACACCCCAGCACACTCTTCTATACACCATGGCACCCCAACCCCTCCACTCTTCTCTACAACCCCACCCCCCAACTCCCCGCAATGCACTCTTCTGCACACCATGCCACCCCAACCCCTCCACTCTTCTCTACAACCCCACCCCCCAACTCCCCGCAATGCACTCTTCTGCACACCATGCCACCCCAACCCCTCCACTCTTCTCTACAACCCGACACCCCAGCTCCCTCCAGCCCACTCTTCTGCACACCATGCCACCCCAACCCCTCCACTCTTCTCTACAACCCGACGCCCCAGCTCCCCCCAGCCCACTCTTCTGCACACCATGCCACCCCAACCCCTCCACTCTTCACTACACCCTGCAACCCCAACTCCCTCCAGTCGACTCTTCTCTACAACCCGACTCCCCAGCTCCCCCCTCCACTCTTCTCTACAAGCCACCTCCCAACTCCCCCTAGTCCACTCTTCTCTACAACCCGACACCCCAGCTCCCCCTTCCACTCTTCTCTACAACCCATCTTCCACCTCCCCCCAGCCCACTCTTCTGCACACCCTGCCACCCCAACCCCATCCACTCTTCACTACACCCTGCAACCCCAACTCCCTCCAGTCGACTCTTCCCTACAACCCGACACCCCAGCTCCCTCCTCCACTCTGCTCTACAAGCCGCCTCCCAACTCCCCCCAGCCCACTCTTCTGCACACCCCACCACCCCAACTCCCCAACCCCACTCTTCTATACACCCTGCCACCACAACCCCTCCACTCTTCTCTACAACCTGTAACCCCAACTCCCCCCAGCCCACTCTTCGCTACAACCCGACACCCCAGCTCCACCCTCCAATTCTTCTCTTCAACCTGCCTCCCAACTTCCCTCCTCCACTCTTCTCTTCAACTAGCCTCACAACTTCCCTCCTCCACTCTTCTCTACAACCTGCCTCCCAACTTCCCTCCTCCACTCTTCTCTTCAACTAGCTTCGCAACTTCCCTCCTCCACTCTTCTCTACACCCCGCCACAACAGGTAGTCAATGAGAGTTTTTTTTATTTTTTTTTAATGAAGGGAGGCACTTTATATGGGATGGTTTCTCTGTACGCAACTTTAACATAGGTACTGAATTTATTTTTTTTTAATGAAGGGAGGCACTTTATCTGGGATGGTTTCTCTGTACGCAACTTTAACATAGATACTGAATTTATTTATTTTTTATTAAGGGAGGCACTTTATCTGGGATGGTTTCTCTGTACGCAACTTTAACATAGGAATTGAATTTTTTTTTTTTTTATCAAGGGAGGCACTTTATATGGGATGGTTTCTCTGTACGCAACTTTAACATAGGTACTGAATTTATTTATTTTTTAATGAAGGGAGGCACTTTATCTGGGATGGTTTCTCTGTACGCAACTTTAACATAGATACTGAATTTATTTATTTTTTATTAAGGGAGGCACTTTATCTGGGATGGTTTCTCTGTACGCAACTTTAACATAGGAATTGAATTTTTTTTTTTTTTATCAAGGGAGGCACTTTATATGGGATGGTTTCTCTGTACGCAACTTTAACATAGGTACTGAATTTATTTATTTTTTATCAAGGGAGGCACTTTATCTGGGATGGTTTCTCTGTACGCAACTTTAACATAGGTACTGAATTTATTTATTTTTTATCAAGGGAGGCACTTTATCTGGGATGGTTTCTCTGTATGCAACTTTAACATAGGTATTGAATTTATTTATTTTTTATCAAGGGAGGCACTTTATATGGGATGGTTTCTCTGTACGCAACTTTAACATAGGTACTGAATTTATTTATTTTTTATCAAGGGAGGCACTTTATCTGGGATGGTTTCTCTGTACGCAACTTTAACATAGGTGCTGAATTTTTTTTTCTCGGCTTCCCTGGATGAAATCGGCTGCAAATTTCTGAAGTAAATGCTTTGTACATCGAGGTAATAAGTTCCAAATTTCAGCAACGTCCGTTTCCGCATTCTTGAGTTTTATTAAGAAAACCCTCAAATTCACGTTGGTGTCTGTCAGTCCGTCCGGCTGTCCATTCGCCCAAAATGTGTTGGCGCTCATATCTCAAAGGCTATACATTGAAACCAGCTTAAACTTGGAATATACAACGACCAATAATATACAATATACAACGTCTAATTAATGGCTTTCGAAACAAATTAAAAATCTGCGCTCATTAAGGGAGTATACGGGGGTTTTGTTTGACCCCCTTCCCCCTGCCCCAAAATAGGTATTTGTTTTCTTCTCTGAAACTACACACACGATGTTGATGAAAATTGACCACAAGCTTCACCTTTGACGCCTCATAAAAGTGTATTGACCGCATCAAAATCTGCGCTCAATAAGAGGTTCTACAGTGGGGGGTTTGACCCCCAAATAGGTATTTGCTCTTTTCTCCGAAACTACACACACAATGTTGATGAAACTTCGCCACAAGCTTCATATCTAATACCTAATGAAGGTGCATTGACCGCATCAAAATCTGCCCTCGCTAGGAGGGTCTATGGGGGTGGGGGTTTGACCCCCCCCCCCCCCTCTCCCCAAAATAGGTATTTGCTCTCTTCTCCGAAATTACACACGCAATTTCGATGAAACTTGGCTACAAGCTTTATATCTGATGACTAATGAAGGTGTATTGACCGCATCAAAATCTGAGCACATTAAAGGGCATTACAGGGTAGGCGGGGGAGGGGGCGGTTGGCCCCCCAAAATAAGTATTTGCTCTCTTCTCCGAAACTACACACACAATTTTGATGAAACTTGCCTACAAGCTTCATGTCTGATGCCTAACGAAGGTTTATTGACCGCATCAATATCTACGTTCATTAAAGGGGTTTACATTGGATTTTGATCTGCCCCCCCACCTCCCAAAATAGGTATATGCTTTCTTCTCCAAAACTACACACATGATTTCAATGGAACTCGATCACAACCTTCAGCTCCCATGATGTACCAAAGTTTGTTCACGGCATTAAAATAGCATGGTCTGAGGGGGTCTTGTGGGGGTTTTGATTGATTGCTGCTCCTGATCCAGGTGATCTCCTGGAGCCGCGGTCCTATTTTTAATTGAATCATCGGGGTGAACCCCAAAAAGTTGGACATAGAAAAAATTTGACCCCTGTAGTAATGAATATAGAATGAAGTTGAGAGTTGAGAGAATGAACACAAAAAGAATGGAGGCAAAAAAATTCTTTGTCCAGGATTGGATTGATACAATATTTCCTGACGAGCAATGGGAGAGATTGTTTACAGTATCGGGCAGGACCCCCATACAGACCGTGGGAAATCGGTTGGTTTTTAATTTGTGTAATTTAATTGATGTATGTGATGTTTCCATGTATATTTTTCATCCATCGTTGTGATGGCCACTTTCTATGGCCACCAGCAGTGACAATAGAAAATGAAAGCGTTCTTGGGAAAAATGCCAGGGGGATGGAAAAGGCCCCTTTATATGATATGTGCCATGTGGCCAACTATAAAAATGAAGGGACATTCCATAGCTTGTAGAAAATGCCAAACAATAGAAAAGATGGGACATTAAAAAAATATTGTGTGTATGCTGACTACTCTCGTGTTCTTAGGAGGAACCAAGTAATGCTCCAGAAAAGTTCATATAAAGGGGCGCCCTACATATATCGGTTAAAATGCATTTACTTCTTCATGCAGCTGCATGAATCAAATTGGTGCCCCTTTATATTGTCCTGTCCGTAGCTAGTGAAGATCAGCCTTGGACGAATAGCCGAACAGTCCTTAACTCCAAGGCGACCAGCGCAATATATAGTGGTTCTTTTTGGCACGCGTGGGATGGAAGGATGTGAAGTACTTACCTGAACGGAAGTACATGGGTTTATTCCCGAACCCACAACGAATAAACAAACACAACAAATGAAAAATGCCTCACAATGAATTTAATGAAATAAATCAAAGAATAAAATGAATGCTGAGGTAAAACTAATATTCTCTACTGTGAGATGTCTCTACTCAGTCACAAATACAAACACACAGGGGAAAATGAAATAAAATAAAATGTTTATTTTAGCTGGCTGGCACTCAGCTTTGGCCTCAACTAAAACGTTTAGTAGCTTGGCGGCCGTTGATACTCGATTCCACCATGCGGGAAGCGCACAAGATAGCGACGTCGATCGCCACGTGTCGAGGGCATGCAAGCATGAAGCGAGCAGATAAGACAGCCTTTCGATTCTCTACCGTCAAGTGCAACGTGGTCTTCAGCTTCCAAGAGCCCAGCAGTCGTCCAAAACCTCCTGCTGCAGAACACTGCCGACGCGACAAAGAGCTCCTCGCTTCCCAAAACATTCAGCACCAATCGTTCATGATCAGAACAAAAATCGTGCACACTTCTTCTCCGAGCAAAGTAAAAATGTGAGAGAGCCAAGAGACGCGCTCTTCTTCCTGTGCTCTCCTCCAAAGCGCACAACTCCATGACCCAAACGAACCAACAATGGCAAGCGTCCTGTTCCAGCCACGAGAGAACCACTCATTTTTCCAATGGCCCTTTCTCTCTAGAACCTTCTCTGCTCTCACGTCACCCCCAACAAATCGCACACACACACGGGGACACAAACACACACACGGGGACACACACACACACACACACACACACACACACACCATTCCAAGACTTATGGGAAGTTACGAGGGGCGGCAATTTGACATCTCGCCCTGAGCATCATTTTTCCTTCATACGCCACTGCTTCAGTGTACTTGAGATCTGTTTTTAAAATTCCCTCTAGAATCTAGATGATGGACCCAGATTGCGTATATCATATTCCCATCAGGAAGCGACTCATTGTTACCTGGAAACCCCGGGTACTTTTGATTGTGATCTTAATAACTCTTTATTTTAACATAAAAAATATATGCCAGTGAACATAAAATAAACTTTATTCTGTATTTTTATTCTTTATTCTGTAAATTCACTTTATTTTATGTTCTTCATACAGGAAAATAAACTTTATTATATTTTCTTCATACAGTAAAATAAATTTTATTTTATGTTCTTCATACAGGAAAATAAACTTTGTATATGTTCTTCGTACAGGAAAATAAACTTTGTTTATGTTCTTCGTACAGGAAAATAAACTCTATTTTATGTTCTTCATACAGGAAAATAAACTTTGTTTATGTTCTTCATACAGGAAAATAAACTTTATTTTATATTCTTCATACAGGAAAATAAAGTTTGTTTATGTTCTTCGTACAGGAAAATAAACTTTATTTTATGCTCTTCATACAGGCAAATAAATTTTATTTTATGTTCTTCGTACAGGAAAATAAACTTTGTTTATGTTCTTCGTACAGGAAAATAAACTTTGTTTATGTTCTTCGTACAGGAAAATAAACTTTATTTTATGTTCTTCATACAGGAAAATTAACTTTATTTTATATTTTATTGTTAAATGGTGCACACTTCTTCTCCAAGCAAAGTACAACTGTGAGAGAGCCCAGAGACGCACTCTTCTTCCTCCGCTCTCCTCCAAAGCGCACAACTCCACGACCCAAACGAACCAACAATGGCAAGCGTCCTGTTCCAGCCACGAGAGAACCACTCATTTTTCCAAAGGCCCTTTCTCTCCAGAACCTTCTCTGCTCTCACGTCACCGCACACAAGATGATGAAGCGGGACATATTTTATTTTATTTTATTCATACAGGAAAATAAACTTTATTTTATGTTCTTCATACAGGAAAATAAACTTTATTTTATGTTCTTAATAACTCTTTTATTCATGAAAACTCTCAAACCTGTCTCTTTCCTACAAATCCTGGTGGCGTCTGGTCAAATCCGTTTCTGGTGTTTGTTCCCCCTCCATTCCCTCCCTTACCTCAAATGGCTACACAGTTGACACCGCACGTGACAAAGCCGAATGCCTCAACTTTGTGTTTGCCTCAAAATCTTGTGTCCCAAACCCATCTCTCTCTGTTCCCACCTTACCCAGTCGAACCCAACTGCTCCTGGACTCTGTGTCCTTCTCTCCTGACAAGGTGGAGAAGTTTTTTTTGTCAAACCTCGACTCTGATTCTGCAACTGGACCTGACGGCATCAGCCCACGGGTCATAAAATCCTGCTCTTCCGCTCTATCTCACCCTCTCTCTGTTCTTTTCACCCTCTCTTTTCTTCAATGTCATCTGCCATCAGCTTGGAAATCAGCTAACATTACCGCTTTACACAAAAAGGTGCAAAAACAGATCCTTGCAACTACAGACCAATCAGCCTGCTCCCAAATATCAGCAAAGTCATGGAATCCATCATTGCTTCGGATATCAAATCCTTCCCCTTCTCCAATGGCTTGATCTCGGATCATCAATTTGGTTTCAGACCAGGTCATTCTACTCTGGACATGCTGCTTCTGCTGTCTCAACAATGGATGGAGGTCCTCAATGCCAAGTAGGAAATCAGAGCTGTCTCCCTTGACATATCATGTGCCTTCGATACGGTCTGGCACCCGCTCTGCTCACCTAACTCTCCTCCTATGGTATCCATGGAAATCTCCACGCATGGCTTGCAGACTTCCTCTCTGGTCGTAGTCAACGTGTGGCCCTGAATGGATTTCTCTCATCTCCCCTCTCCTGTTCTGGCTGAAGTTCCCCAAGGTAGTGATCTGGGCCCTGTGCTTTTTCTGGTCTTCATCAATGATCTCTCCGAATCTCTGGAAAATCCTCTTTATCTTTTGCTGATGACTCCACTCTCTGCCGCTCCATTCCTCATCCCTCAGATTGGCAGTCTGCAGCCTCCTTACTCTCTGCAGACCTGGACAAAATCACAGACTGGTCAAACAAGTGGAACATGTCCCTCAATCCTGACAAATCTCACACTCTTACTATGTCTCTCCGAAAAGACCGACAGGAAAACCCTCCCATCCACTTTCTCAACAATCCTCTCCAAGAAGTTCTGTCACTCAAGCTTTTGGGTCTCACTATCTGCCATGATCTTTCTTGAGAAAACCACATTTCCAAGCTGGCCTCCAAAGTCAGTCGCCGACTGGGCATCCTCCGTCATGCGAAGTTCTTCCTTGGCACACCTGAGCTCCTCACCACATACAAGGCTTTCATCCGCAGCTCAATGGAATACTGTTCCCCCCTCTGGGCCGGTGCTCCTGCCTCACACCTAGCTCGGCTTCACGCTGTTGAAACCAAAGCTTTCAGAATCATTGGAATCTCCTGCGATGAAACTAACTCCGAGGGCCTTTCACTCACTCACCGCAAGCAGGTTGGTGGTCTTTCTGTCTTCTACCGACTCCTCTCCGGCCTTGCTCCCCCAGCTCTCTCTGTGCTCTGTCCCCCAAATATTCCTGCAGGTCGCACAATATCTGCCAGCAACCCTCTTATGGTTAAACTGCCAAAATCTAGGCTCTCTGCTCACCTTCACTCTTTCATTCCCCTTTTCTCCCGCCTCTGGAAAAAACTCCCCCACTCACTTCAATCCCACTCCTCCCTCCAGGTCTTTAAAGCAACTGTTCACCACCATCTCTTATCTTCCCCCATCCAAAACCTTGATCTTTTCTACCCCCGCTAATTCACCCCAGATCCACTTTTTTGAAATTCCAACTTCCTACCTGGAAGTCCTTGCAGTGTCCATATGTTTTATACCTCTCCCATCTCCCCCCAAGCCCTCTCCCTCCCACAGTTCTCTCGATGTCCCTGCTCTCAAATGTTGTGTTTGTGTCCTTCCCCCTCTCTCCCCATCTTGTCTACCACTCCC
The DNA here is from genome assembly GCF_964187855.1 of Myxine glutinosa. Taxonomy (NCBI): domain Eukaryota; kingdom Metazoa; phylum Chordata; class Myxini; order Myxiniformes; family Myxinidae; genus Myxine; species Myxine glutinosa. The sequence goes on from NC_136272.1 coordinate 28,213,583, forward strand.
CTTATTTTGTGTTTTATGTGTCGGTTTGACCTTTTGTGTGATTAATGTTAGCTCTTTCACGAGCCTCGATATTGTATACAAAAAAAAAAAAAAGCACAAAAACAATGCACAAACTTGTTAATTAAGGGTACAGTTTGGACAAATTTTAAAGTTGAAGTCCCTAACTCTATTTTCCCCATTACCTCCTAAGTCTGCAGATTTGTGTTCACCGGGATTTTTGAGAACATAACCCCCCGCAAATGGCAAGGCCCTCCTGTATATACTCGAACACTGTGTGGGGTATCGTGTTCTATGTACTCTCTAGTTGCTCATGTGCTTGTTTGTAATGCTTGCGCTTGTGCTGATCTCCTGTTCGTGCTTGTGCTGATCTCCTGTTCGTGCTTGTAAATCTGCTTATGCATGTACTTGTGCTGAGCTTCTTATGTACTGTGTACTTGCACACAGACTATGGGTAGATCTGCCTTTATCTGTGTCTCACTATCCTTAGATATTCTTTTCTAACACAACAACCTCGCATACCATGTTACACATCCTCACTGAATTGTTTATTTGTTTAATGGAACGAAGTAATCTTATGATAATTCAGTTTGATTCCCCCAAATCACGTGTTGTCATTCCCCAGCAATGCCTTTAATCTTCCATTCTGATCCTATGGCTTTGTGGTGCCTTCACTTCCTCCTTTGGGTGAGTTTAACGTCACGTTAATTATATTTGTCTTTCTATATGTCGGATCATTCTTGCAATAATTCAAAAAAAAATTGTGCCCTCGCTAAGGTTGGAGGTGGAAGTTTCAAACATGTGACAGACGCTCACCGCCATGAGCCGTGCAGACCTGGCTCTTCAATATAAAAATAGCCCCTCATCCCACATTTTGATATAACCATAGATTGGCGTTCCAACTGATAAAAGACTAACCCTACCGAACCCTAACAGGCGCAGGATGCTCATGGAAAGGACACGCCCGTGTTACAACATCCCACCATGTTGTCCAACTCCTTTGACCCATGCGGAGTGCGCACGGCCTGGTCGTGGCCTGTAAATGGAGGCCTTTCCTGCATCCTCATGGCTTGAGGCTATGTGCATATTAAGATTTCATGGTCGTTCCAGGAAGATAAGGACCGGGGACAAAACGAAGGTATTTTTAAATGTGGGAATTCCAAATGTGTGCTCGTGTCTTCCAGTCGATGTAACACCCTAAGTAGCCTTCAGCCTTGGATGCCTCAGGACTAATTTTAGCATCAATAGCTAATGAGAATTTCCCTCATTACATTTGAGCAAATCGTATTTGAAAAAGAATAGGGCTTTTAAGTGGCCCATTCCCTTGATTTGCATGCACCTTTGGACGCTTGTGGGACAAAAATCCCATTGGACGTTCATTCGGCACCACGATTCCTGTAACTTTCATAATGTAATTGATCCGACCATTTGAAATCTCTGCTCGTTGCGAGTTACACGTCGTTGCTTCCTAATCATATCTTACGGATTTGCCTCGTAATGGCGAATGTATAGTGATTAAAGAGAAGGAGCTGCTGTTTTGAAGCGACGAGGAAAGCGAGTAATTTAGTGATAAAGTTTGAGGGTCCAAGGGCTCTCTCCTGATTGGAGGAGAGCGGGTGTTGTAGTGGAAATGTGTTCGGCCTCAATTTGACCAGCCAATCAAAAACATTTAAAGTAGGTATAATGTTCTCCCTGGTGTGACTGGAATCCATAGTGAGCATCTATCTACTCAGCGACTACATTCGTCTGTTGTTTCATGAGCCCAAATGCTGCTGGCAGGAGGTACGCACATTTGCCTATAAGCTGTCTGTCCTGGGTTTGAATCCAGACCAAGCTATAAACTGCCATCCTGGTGTTTCACAGCAGGGTGATTCATCAATGTGTGTGTTGTCCCACGGATGGACGTTACACAGATGCTCTGTCTGCCAGCATTAAGACTCCCTTAAGTCCTTCACGAAGAGTAGGCGAGCCATCGCCGGCACCCTGAACAAATTACAAATACCTGAAATAACCTGCAGAGGGCACTGCATCAGCGATATTGCCACATCCTCAGCTCGTACTGCGTATGAAAGAAGAAGATCAGCCAAAATAGTCAATTGCATTCAAAGGCTTCGGTTGAGGCCGAAACAAAATCTGTTGTAAAGATAAATGGCGTGGTCTTCCTAATCAGATGAAGATCAGGTTTTTTTTCTCTAGGCGATGCCATCATTTATTTGTATGCCAGTCGGAATCCCAGACGGACGACCTTTATCAACCCTCTTCAGGTGTTCCGTGAAAGTGTGAAGAAGACCACGTGCTTTTCTGCTGAAACCACACTCGGTGGTGTAATGGTCAGGGCGTCCGCGCGGAGTCATACCAAAGACTTTTGAGATGATACGTGCTGCTTTCTTGCTTGACGCTCAGCATTTAAAGGATTGGGCATGGATAAACCCCGTGAGTTTACATCCATGGGCAGAAGGAGATTTCTCCTTTATTGCCTGCTGAGTGCGGAGTCAAATGATGTCATAAAGATGGTTGGTAGAACCTCTGGGTACCACTCTTGGCACCCCCCAATGTGCTTTGAGAACTGATGTTAACTTAACTCCCCCAAGCTCAGCGGCTCTTTGCTTGAAGTCAGGTGTTGTCTCGTGTATTTGTCTACGTGTTTGTAATTTATGCTGCAGATCCTCCATGAGCCTTAGACCCTGTAGCAAAAGAATCAGTCTTGATACACCATTGGCTTTTTCTATCGTTTACATTCTACATTTCAGTCGCTTTAATTACCATTGCTTTTTATTTTTACGGCGTAGCTAAATATAGGGCGAAGCCGCCTAGAACAGTGTTTGTCCGTCCTTATGTGTGTCCCCTCAAACGTATACCAATCAGAGCTGAGCATCTGGTCACATGACAAGGTGATGTGATTACGTCTGACGTCATCACGGCGTACAAAGGCTGACTCCACACTCCGCCATTTTGATTCCTATGCTGTTCAGGCCGGACGTATCGTCGAACCTGTCATATATCACAATCGCCTTGCCCTACCTTTACGTTTTTCATTCAGTGTGAAACACAAATAAACTGATTGTTAAAATGATCATCAAATATCAAAAGCATAGACGTTATGGATCTTCCAATGACGCAGTACGTATAGGCCTTAGGCTTCATGCCTTCATGTCTCACCTTCATGCTGCTTGGGACAAACTAGACCAGGTTTCTTAATACAGTATTGTTTTCATCTATCTATAATTCCAGCAATCTCTGTGTGTGTGTGTTTGTGTCTGTGTGTGTGTGTGTCTGTGTGTGTGTTTGTCTGTGACCGCTGTTTCTCGACAACCACGGGTCCGATATACTTTAAACTTGCCAGGTATATTGCTGGGGACCCGAGGATGTGCCTTTTCAAGGTTTGAAATTAATCGCAGAAGTAGTTACCGAGCTATGTCCAAAAAACGATTCAACCAATCAGAGAGCAGCGAGCTATCACGTGTGCCGAACGTGGCGAACAGACTCTGCCTCGGATGGCACATTTGAGAGCGTATTCATTTATTTCCCGTCGGCAAACTATGTTGGCGCTATGTTGGCGTTAAACGATGTTTTAAAACTAATTAAAACTAATTTGCGATTCTTTCGCTTTCCTGCGATATGCGACCTTCCGGAGCTCCTGTGAGAGCGTGCGCCATTACGGATAGTACGGGTACGGGCATGCCATATGTTGGCGTTAAACTATGTTTTAAAACTAATTAAAACCATTTCATGTAAATAGAGGGGGGGGGGGGGATTGTCACTGTACTCGCAAGCCGTTCGCCGTTCGCTTTGGCGTTGCGAATGGACCAAAACATTTCATGGACCAAACCATTTCATGTAAAGCGTTCGCCGTTCGCTTTGGCGTTGCGAATGGACCAAAACATTTCATGAACCAAACCATTTCATGTAAATAGAGGGGGGGGGGATATAATTTTAGATATATATATAGTACGGGCATGCCCTAGTAATAATAATAATAATAATAATAATAATAATAGCATTAATATTGTCACGTCCCCCAGGTTAAGACTCCTGGGTGATGGATGACCGAAAGGAGCTTTAACTCCGAGGCATATTTCGAACCTTGGCGGGATTGTCTTTGGCGTGCGCTGGAAAGGGCCAAGGCCTTATATGATCGGACTGCCGACACTGGGTTAATCCGAACCCACAAACACAAATGCAGGACAAGCAAAAATCCACAATACAAGAATGAAATGCAAAAATAAAGGATTTAATGAAAATAAATGCAAGAGACAAAAATGAAAGGCGAGGTAAAAACTATAATTCCTAATTGAGACATCTCTACTCAGACTCGTATACAAACAAGGCACTTAACTCTGGTCTCAACAAGGGGGGTTGGCATTCGTCGCCTCCAAACCACTGCGCAGGAAGCGCACCAACAAATGGCGCCGAAAACGCCTAGGTGTGAACAAGCAGCCAACTGCGGCCCTTTCTTGCTTCCACCGCCAAGTGAGTGCGGCTCTCTCCTCCCCTGAAAAGCACCACAGTCAACAACACCCACACCCCCCACCCCCTCCGACGTTGCAAAACTTCCAAAAGCTCCGACACATCGAGCTCACCAGCGCACCCGAGACAACAGCGCCCACTCGAGCCAAGAGCGAGAACGAGAGAATATGCTACTACCTCAAATGAATGCCAGGACCAGAAGAAGAGGCCAAGATGGCGAGATGGTTTATTTTTGCTCTCCTAGCTCTCAAATGTTCCACAGCTGACATCACACTCTGTCCAATCACCGACGTCCCATTACATCAGTCCATCGTCACGACCAATTGTCGTCTTCTGGGTGGGGCCTCATGGCCTTGCTTGACGCCCAATGATGAAGGTCGAAGCATGGCCTCCCCATCACGAGTCGTCGGGGAGCAGATTCTAATCTCTGTTCGGGAATGTTCGGATGATGGGGTTCCTTTTTGCCGATCGTAATGTCCGGTTATACTGTCAGGCGATTATGGCTGTTGTAATGGCGGCCCTTTTGATGAAATAAAAACAAAGGGAAAAATCACAGGGGCAATTACACACTGGGGTTTATTAATCTTACGCCCGAAGAACTAGTTAACTCAAAAGCCACGCCACTTATGGCGACATGCAAACACTCTTAACCTGAACATTTACCCTGCTTGTGTACATCGAGATGGCTTCTTCATTGCGTTACACGGTCCATACTAAAACCTACACATTCTCAACTTTCCTATGAAGTATTTCATGCGTTCCCCCACAAACGTAACAATACTAATAATATAGTATATATAATCGTAACACTGCAATCCCTTTGTCGTTATTGCAAAGTTTCTTGATTGAAGCAGTGTATGGTTCATTAATCAATGATAAGCGGTATACAGTACTAATAAGCGTGGAAGTAAGGAATTAGCCTCGGTTTTTTAAATTATAGTAATATCATTTTCGTAATAATGATAACGTAACGTTAATATTATAGTAAATCTAATCGTAACAATAATCCCTCCATAGTGACTGCAAAGTTACTGGAGGTTAAAATATATCAACTTCTATATATTAAAGAAGTGACAGTGTTGTGTCCGTCCATCACACTACGTCATTACGTCTATGATGTCATTACGTGGTACGATGGATGACTCCACTGACTGACATTTGAATTTATATGCCCTACAGGCCGAACATGTCGATGAAGCAGTCGAACCTGTCATGTGCTTTAACACACGGACAGCTGCACGTTGCAGCGTGTAGAATACGACCGCTACTCCGCTGTTAGACTTTCGGTCTTGTTTATTTTAAGGTGATTTACAATATCGTGCCGAGGTGTTTATTGTGATCGGTTTGGTGATTTATTAATTATTATTTTACTTGCGAGGACTCTTGGTATGCAAAAACTTAGTATACCAAAAAAACTTGGTATGCAAAAACTTACTATACAAGAAAAACTTGATATACAAAAAATTCTAGTATACAAAAACTTGGTGCACAAAAACTTAGTATACAAAAATTTAGTATACAAAAATGTAGTATACAAAAACTTAGTATACAAAATTTTTTCGTATACAAATAAAACTATACAAAAACAGTACTGTATACAAAAAACAGTATACAAAACTTAGTGTACAAAAAACGTAGTATACAAAAAATTAGTATACAAAAACATAGTACGGTATACAAACAAATTTAGCAGCCAAAAATATTTAGTATACAAATAAAACTATACAAAACTGAGTCTACAAAAAACTTAGAATACAAAGAAAAAGTTAGTATTAAAAAAAAGTATACAAAAAAACAGTATAACAAAAAAAATTGTATACAAAAAAACTTAGTATACATAAACTTAGAACTGTATACAAAAACTTAGTACACAAAAAAACTTAGTATGCCAAAAAAATTAGTATACGAAAAAAAGTGTACAAAAAATTTAGTATGCAAAAATTAGTATACAAAAAAAATTCGTATTGCGACGACTCGGTATGCAAAAACTTAGTATACAAATATATATATACAAAAAAACAGTATACAAAAAAACTTGGTATGCAAAAACTTAGTATACCAAAAAAACTTGGTATGCATAAACTTAATATACAAGAAAAACTTGATATACAAAAATTGATAGTATACAAAAACTTGGTGTACAAAAACTTAGTATACAAAAATGTAGTATACAAAAAATGTAGTATACAAAAACTTCGTATACAAATTATTTTAGTATACAAATAAAACTATACCAAAACAGTACTGTATACAAAAAAAACAGTATACAAAACAGCATAAAAAAACGTAGTATACAAAAAATTAGTATACAAAAACATAGTACGGTATACAAACAAATTTAGCATCCCAAAATATTTAGTATACAAATAAAACAGTATACAAAACAGTCTACAAAAAACTTAGAATACAAAGAAAAAGTTAGTATAAAAAAATTTGTATACAAAAAAACTTAGTATACATAAACTTAGAACTGTATACAAAAAAACTTAGTACACAAAAAAACTTAGTATGCCAAAAAAATGAGTATACCAAAAAAAAACAGTGTACAAAAAATTTAGTATGCAAAAATTCGTATACAAAAAAAATTAGTATACAAAACTTGGTATACAAAAAAAAAAGACTCAATATTGAGGTGTTTATTAGTAGGCCTTTAACATGATATTTGAAGGGACTAGCAAGTTTCCCGTGCCGACACAACCTTCAAAACTGGGTAGGGAAGGAGGTGGCAAAAATGCAAATGGCATCTTCTGTCATCAAGCCGACAAGCTGGGAGCAACAATTCCCTATTATCACCACATCTGATACAATTTCAATGATCTAATGGGGCGAGGTGCTCCATTTGAAATTATTTGTTTGATAAATGTAGCTTTTTAATATAGGATCTAATAGGATCCATAGTAAAATAGACTTTAATATAGGATCCATAGTAAAAAAAATTGTATTGGTGTCAAAGCCAATGATCAATTGCAAATTAATATTAGGAGGAACGGGGGAGGATTATTGTGACTAGTGGACTGCAATTTGGTGCTATTTCAATTTCATATCGATAAGTATCTTTAGAGCATGATTGATTATAGTACTTTATCTGACGTGATCATCGATCATTTGCCAAATCACCCTATTATGACGAACCTATGAGCAAGCGTTACATTTGCATAATATACCATGAGTCATGAAAACTGCTGTGAAAATTTACTGAATTAGCAATTACCTTGTCTGGACAAAGGGTCAATGTTCGTGGAAGAGTTTGTTTGTTAATAATTAAGAAATCATTCCAATATATATGGGAAAAGCCCCCCCCCCCCCCCACCGCCCTTCTCCCTCCCCCGTTCTCCCCTCACCAGCCCCCCGTTCCACTCCGATGGTATTTTCTGGGGAGAGCCCATGGGGTAGATCAGTAAGTAGGTCTTCAAGTGTACATGAAATTTAAAAAAAAGAACAGCTTTGGGTAATTGTTCAGCGAAAAGGTTAAAGTTGTTGTAAAATAACTATATGTAGAAAAAAAGGCTTAAATTGTGACAGATTTTTTTTGGTTTTTGAGGTTAATTCTAAAAAGTATGTTTGTAATGTGAAAACAACCTGATAGTCCCAGCTGGAGGTTAAATAGTCCCAACCTGATAGTCCCAGCTAGTCCCAGCTGGTCATCTTCATGTTACGTTTGCAAAATGAGAGGAGTTTTCACATTCCCCCCTCCCAACACATTCTCTTCTCTCTCTTTTCATTACCTCCACAACCGAAGGTCACTGTTTGTCTGTCTGTCTGTCTGTTTGTTCATCTGTCTGTTTGACTGTCTGTTTGTCTGTATGTCTGTTTGCCTGTCTGTATGTCTGTTTGCCTGTCTGTCTGTTTGTCTGTCTGTCTGTCTATCTGTCTGTCTATCTATCTGTCCGTCTATCTGTCTGTCTGTTTGTCTATCTGTCTGTGTGTTTGTTTGTCTGTGTTTGTTTGTCTGTCTGTCTGTTTGTTGGTCTGTCGGTCTGTTTGTTGGTCTGTTTGTTTGACTGTCTCTCTGTTTGTCTGTCTGCCTGTCTCTGTCTGTTTGTCTGTGTGTTTGTCTGTCTATCTGTGTGTTTATCTGTCTGTCTGTGTGTTTGTCTCTGAACAGCATATCTCAACAAGTTATTGATGGATTCGGACGAAACTTGGTGGACAGATTGGGTGTGTGACAAGGAAGAATTACCGATCCGGTTACGAGAATTTAAAATGTTTTTAAAGGGATTATTCACCATTGAGATGTAGGTCCAAACACGATATATAAAGCATGATATCTCAAAAAGTTGTGGATGGATTATGACATAACTTTGTGGATGAGTTGGTTAGGTGACGAGAACAAGCCGATTCGATTTTGGTTGAGTCTGAATCCAGATCTGACCTATCAATGGGATACAAAATGTAAACTGTTCAGTCTGGTGGAGGTATGCTCTCTACCGAGGACAAAACTTGGTGGAATTTTTCATGCCTCCGCCGACAAAGTCGCTGGAGGCATTGTTTTCGGGTTGTCCTTCCGTCCGTACGTCCATACATCTTTCCGTCTAAGCTAAACCTCGTTTTTCTCAGCAACCATATGTCCGATTGAGACGAAACTTTCAAGGAGGGAATAACACCCATGCAGAATGTTTTTATGATCATTGTGACGTCATAGGTCACGTGGTATGGCAACCATCTTGGATTAAAAGCAAATAATTAAAAAAACTATTTCTCGGAAACCGCTGAATGGAAAAATTTGAAACTTGGCACATTGTCAAGTACTCCCAATGGGGAACAAAAGCATCATAATGATGACATCATAGGTGATGTGATATACCAGCGAAAAATGTTTTAATCGAATTCCTTATCGTAAAAATCTGAAATTGCATGCACTTAATCTATGACCCATTTGTATTGAAATATTAAATTTATGATATCATAGGTCACATGGTTTGGTAGCCATTTTGGATCGAAGGAAAATATTAAATAATTATATCTCTGAAACCGCTCACCCTATCGATGCGAAATTCTACAAATATCATTGAACAGCACTGTTGCATATAGTTTGAAAATGATGATGTCATAAGTCATGTGCTTTGGCAGCCACCTTGGATAGAAAAACGAACCTTATCCGATCAACACGAAACTTCACAAACGTGATCCACTACCCATACATATGCAGAGTGATGGCATCTACCCGTTGTGGGACTATGCAGAGGCATATTGGCGACACAGTCTCATTGTTCTAGTTTCCAATTTGACATTGAGGTGACAGAATGATTTTTGTGATATGTTTCAAATGCAGCAAATGAAAATGTACCATATTGCTTGCTTATGTTTAAGTTCCAAGATGACATCGATGTGGGTCTTGATTAACACGCGAATCAGTGGAGGTGTTTGTAGAATGTCGTGGATTTTAATCCATGGTGTGGGCTGTGGAGTTGTCGGGGCTGCCAAAGGTGTTATCACTCCATTCTTAATATGAACACGATTCTGTCTCTATCTATGTTTTAGCAAAACTGTTTAGAATGCATAGCAATAGTACCTAGCACCATGGATGGGGTTTCTTCTTTACAAGGTCGAGGCTCATGGAAGAGCGAGGTGACAGAGGGCCAAAAGATAATACTGTAAACTGCCAGTGGGTTGGTAGGGTAACAGCTGGACACACTAAGCAGGGGAATGAAGATTGGAATAGAGATTGTGAATGGGGGTGAAAAAGATTGTGCGTCAGGATGGAGGATGATTGCACCCACCGCCTTCTTCAAGAGCTGAAGGGAAATGCGGAATAGAACAGCCTCGGGAATGCAGCTCCAGAGATGGGAAAATGGAGGAACAAGAGTTTAGGTTTGCAGTGATGTTGGATTTTGGGAGTTTCACCAGGAAGTTGTGACTGGAAGTTGCCTGAGAGGGTGCTGAGACCAGAAAGAACAGAAGGGGCTAGACCAGAGCCGGAGGAGAGGTAGTAAAATACAAAGTAAGCTAGAACGGCACTCAGTAGAGAGCATACCCCCACCTGATTGGCCATATCACTCAATGATGAAGAATCACTTAAAAATTATGCTAGCTGGATCTGGATCCGGATCTTCACCAAAATTGAATTGATTCTTCCTTGTCACACACACAATCTGTCCAACAAGTTTTGTCCAAATCCATCCATAACCTTTTGAGATATCCTGCTATGTATCGTTTTTGACCCTATCTCCCAATGGTGAAGAATCACTTAAAAATTAAATAATTCTCATATCCCAATCCATATTCAGATCTTCACCAAAATCAAATCGAATCCTCCTAGTCAGACACCCAACCGGTCCACCAAGTTTCGTCCAAATCCGTCCACAACGTTGTGAGATATCCTGCTATGTCTCGTTTTTGGCCCTATCTCCCAATGGTGAAGAATCACTTAAAAATTCTTGTAGCCGGATCCGAATCTGGATCTTCACCAAAATCTAATCATTTCGTCCTTGTCACATACGCTACATCTCTGCTAAATTTCGTTAGAATCCGTCCACAAATATTTTGTGATATTTTCTTCACAAACAAACGGACAGACAAAATACCGGAAGTATTTTGTGTTTCCGGGTTGCTTGTCTGTCTGTGCGTCCGTCCGTGTATGTGTAACAGATTTTAGTAACCATGATAACTGTGAACTGCTGAACGGATTTTAATCAAAATTGGCACAAGTATGGACAGCGAAACATAGATGAACTTATTCCATTTTGGGGTTAATAGGTCAAAGGTCATGTGCCCTTTGTAAATCATTTTGCAGATGATAACTTGAGTTAGAAGCATCTGATGTTCTGTCTCTTCTACTTATCTCATTTCTCTCTCGCACACTCTCTCATGTGACCTTTCATTTTTCATCTGACCTTTAATTTAGATCAAACGTAACAGTGGGTTGACATCTAACATGGGCGGAGGCATATCCATCAACGTATTCACATCAAATTATATTTTATAGTTTTTGTATACAATGTCGAGGCTGGTGGAAGAGCTAGAACAGAGAAAGGATCAGGATGTAATCGAAAGAAAGGAAGAGCAGAAAGAGAGGAGCACACCTACAGCAAGGTTGAGGGACAAAATCGAGGGAGACTTGGAGAGATAAAGTATGTGGGGAAGAATGCGGGAAAGGGGAGGACACGGGGCGAACAAGATGGATTTGGAAGCAAACTTTCAATCACAGAAGTGGAAGAGCAATCTGGAAACTTGGAAAGATGTGAGCTTGGGGAGGGTTATTGGGAGTATAAAAGAGACTGGGGAGGCTGGTCCAAAGAGAGACAGTGTATGGGGGCAGGGAGGAGGCGTAGAGTGAAGGAAGAGTAACACAGAAAGTGTGATGAGTGTAAGCTAGATGAGTGTTACGAGCAGAATGAAGAGGAAGAGGGACAGAAAACTCCCTCACTCTCTTCAATCCCACTCCTCCCTCCAGGTCTTTAAAACAGCTGTTCACCGCCATCTTCCCCCATCCAAAACCTTGATCTTTTCTACCCCCGTTAATTCACCCCAGATTCACTTTTTGAAATACCGACTTATTTCCTGGAAGTCCTAGCAGTGTCCATGTCTTTTATACCTCTCCCACCCCCCCCCCCCCCTTCCCATGCCTCTTCCCCACCAAGCCCTCTCCCTCCCACAGATCTCCCGATGTCCCTGTTCTCTACTGTTGTACTTGTGTGCTTCCCTCTCTCTCCCCATCTTGTCTCCCGCTCCCTTTATTGTATGTTTTGTGTGTCCGTTTTTTTTTGTTTTTTTTTTCTGTGATTGATGTTAACTCTCTTACAGGAGCCTCGATCTTGTATACAAAAAGAAAAAAAGAAGAAACAGAGTTCGACATCGCACTGACTGCAGTAGTAGCAGTGGGGTCACTCGATAGTGTTGGCAAAGGTTGGAGTTGACTCGGCAAAGTAGGATCGTTAATGAGACAGACAGCCTTTGCTTGGACATTATCCAGAATACCGGCGACTGAAGGAGGAGCGCTGCCCCAGATCTGGGAATCATACTCCATCACCGATATTAGTTTGGATTTGTAGAGGATGTGGAACTGATGGAAGTTGAAGTATTTGTGAGCTCTGAAAAGGAAATCACGTTTGTTGGAGGCATCTTTGGTGATATTGAGGAGGTGAGGCTGCCAGCAGAAGTTGCTGGAGATTGTGACACCGAGCACATTAAAAGAGGAGGATTGCTGGAGTTGAGCGCTGGACGGGAGAAGAGGACGGATGGCTGTGTTGATCTTGCTGGGTATGAGGAGGGTTTGGGTCTTGGACCGATCGAAGGAGACGAGTTTGTTGCCGTAGCCCCATTGGAGGATGAGATTGAAGTCATGACTGATGGAGGTAACATTTGATAGGTGATCTGCAGCAAGGGACTGGGAGGAGGTCATTGATGGAAAGAAGAAAAAGGGAATGTGAAACGACAGAACCTCGAGAGACACCAGGATTTACGTGCTTGGGGTCAGAGATGGCATCATCGACGCAGGTAGACGTAGATCGTCCAGCGAGGAAGCAGGAAAACCAGGAGTCACACCAGAACCCCGGGCGAGTCGCAGCAAAAACTTTTCAAGTGGTACTTGCTGCTTCCTTGCTTGTCGCTCAGCAGTCAAATAGAGCACGGGCAACCATATGTTGGAAACCACTGCCCAGCATGCTTGACTGTCCTCTTGAGTTGTGAAGTTCCTTTTTAGGGAATATATATTAGTAAGTATAGTGCTACGCAACAGGCAGCGGAATGCGCGAAAAGCTATTTCATAACTGATTAAGGATATAATTCAGTTTCAAGTCAATATTAGCGCTTGGGTTCACAGAAGCTATAAATCGGACAAGCTGCATTAGGGATAATGTTTAAAGTTATTAACGTAACGGTCACGTATATATAACGTTACTTACCCCATAATTGCGCCACTGTCGGTGCACACGTGACATGATAGGGTTAAAGCGACCAGATAAGGCATTATTAAAACCGTTCCGCACGTGATGTGATGGGGTTCACCCAACCGTATTCGACAAGGCTTTTTTTTATTTATAAACTATACAGACCGGTTCTGCACGTGATGTCACATGGTACTATTTACAAGCGGTTCTGTACGTGACGTCACAGAGGTAAGGCGACCAGGTAAGGCATTATTAAAACCGTCCGCACATGACGTGATAGGGGTCATCCGACCGTATCCGATAAGGCTTTTTTTTTATTTTTTTATAATAAACTATACACAATGGTTCTGCACATGCCGTCACAAGGTACTATTTATAGCTGTTCTGTACGTGACGTCACAGAGGTAAGGCGACCAGGTAAGGCATTATTAAAACTGGTCCGCACGTGACGTGATAGGGGTCATCCGACCTATCCGATAAGGCATTATTATTTTTATAAACGATACACACCGTTTCTGCACTTGACGTCACAAGATACTATTTACAAGCGGTTCTGTACATGACGTCACAGAGGTAAGGCGACCAGGTAAGGCATTATTAAAACCGGTACGCACGTGACGTGATAGGGCTCATCCGATAAGGCATTATTTTTTTTTATTTTTATAAATTATACACACCGGTTCTGCACGTGACGTCACAAGGTACTATTTACAAGCGGTTCTGTACGTGACGTCACAGAGGTAAGGCGACCGGGTAAGGCATTATTAAAACCGGTCCGCACATGACATGATAGGGGTCCTCCGACCGTATCCGATAAGGTATTATTATTTTATTTTTTTAATATAAACTATACACACTGGTTCTGCGCGTGACGTCACAAGGTACGATTTACAAGCGGTTCTGTACGTGACGTCACAGAGGTAAAGCGACCAGGTAAGGCATTATTAAAACCGGTCTGCACGTGACGTGATAGGGGTCATCCGACCGTATCCGATAAGGCATTATTATTTTTATTATTTTTATAAACTATACACACCGGATCTGCACGTGACGTCACAAGCTACTATTTACAAGCGGTTCTGTACGTGACGTCACAGAGGTAAGGCGACCAGGTAAGGCATTATTAAAACCGGTCTGCACGTGACATGATAGGGGTCCTCCGACCGTATCCGATAAGGTATTATTATTATTATTATTTTTTATAAACTATACACACTGGTTCTGCACGTGACGTTACAAGGTACTATTTACAAGCGGTTCTGTACGTGACGTCACAGAGATAAAGCGACCAGGTAAGGCATTATTAAAACCGGTCTGCACGTGACGTGTAGGGGTCATCCGACCATATCCGATAAGGCATTATTATTTTTATTTATTTATATAAACTATACACACCGGTTCTGCACGTGACGTCACAAGGTACTATTTACAAGCGGTTCTGTACGTGACGTCACAGAGGTAAAGCGACCAGGTAAGGCTTTTTTTTTCAAATCTAATATGAAATGCCCTCCCCTTGATGGTGCGTGTGACTGTGTGTGTTTATGGGCCACAGGTCGTTAACACGCGATGCATTATTGCGTGCACCACTTATGTAAAGCTTCACCATTAGTCGGATTTATCGAGGCATAGTCCAGTCGGACCATGCCAAGTCCCCTTGCCGAGATTCCAATGGCAGTAAACGCCGCGTAACGGTGACAAATGCACCATGCTAGGACACCTCGTTTACTGGAGACAAATATGCGACCCTGGTTTTCCTTCTTACCGTCCCGTTGGTGCGCAGGCATGACGCACCAATCTTCCTTCCTGCCGTTGTTTCCTATTATCCCTCTGATTGAAAATTGTTCTTCCGTGTAATCAGGATTTTTCTTCCTCCGGATTGCTCAGTAAATTATGGCCCCGACGTCACACTTCAGTGCTATATCTATCCACAGGGGGGAGGGGCTTGCTCCTACAGGACACCTGAAAAGTGCAGCGTCTTTTGAAGAGGTGCGCCTTATTACAGATATATCCTACCGTGCGTTTCGGTGCTCGGGCTCGCCTACCTTCTGGGTATTTGAACGGTTCGCTTTAATGCGTGGAAAATAAAATAGGCATTTGTTGGTCTCATGGACGAGCCGTGGAGTCGCTGTGTGAGCTGTAAACTGATATATCTGTGATCTATCATGGGAGCAGGCAACTGAATAGAGGAGAGAGAGAGGAAAAAAAAGATAATAAACCTCAGAAGAAAGAATTGGAAAATCGTTTGGTGGAGCCAAAGACGGTCCATCAACTCTCAAAAGTGGTTATTGCAGAGGGAAGAGTAACGAACCGAACCATTAATCTCGACCGAAAATAAAATATAAAAAATCTCACAACCACCGACTGTGCTTTTATAAAGCAGCGCTTTCACCTGGATTGAGTCGTAATCGTAAAGGTGACGTCACATTTTGGTGCGATGTGCGAGGGGGTCCAGACCGTATGAGTGATGCAAGGCCGAATGAGCTGGATTTAAAAAATTGCATCTGTGAGGTCACAAACGCGTTTGACGTCAAAGCGTATGATGTCACGAGCTGGGAAAGGGGAGGACCGATCGACTGGTCCAATTGTGACGTCGATGTATACTGGTGTTGCGGATTGATGAACATTTATACTACTGTTACTATTACCATTGCTGCCACTTTACAGGGCCCCAATTATTCCCGCCACCTCGTGGGGTCGACCAGGTAACATTTTTGTCCCAAATATGGAGTAGCCGGCCATGACTTCTTCGTGATGGAGTGGTCCACCAAGTAATTTCTAGCTGAACGTCCTTCATATAGTCCGATGGTCGGTGCCCTCACCCTAACCCGAACGACCCTAACCCTAACCCTAACCCTAACCCTAGCCCTAACCCATTGATGCTTCACCCTGCATGCTAAACACAACGCACCAGATAGGGTGCAGGGCCGACATTCAAACCCAGCCTGGACAGTTCAGAGGCGATGGGTGTGCACCCTCTCGGCTTACCTGCGAGTCCTCCATTGAAGAGGATTTCTTACACGGCCATTACTCAGTGTATGGGGCAAACTGTGCTAAACCGTACTGAAACCGTGTACCGTGTATGGTGTAAACCGTGTACGTTTCTCCCCTGAACCCGTGTAATGGACCAGTGTAATGAGTTCGTTAATTCTGCCTCGATGGAATATCGTACGACCGAAAATGTTGACTTGAGCACAATAGCTGCTCCTGCAGTCAGGACGTAATCCAGAACCGATGGCTTTTCCTTGTGGGTGACAAGGCAGGAGACAGGAAACCTTGGGAATTGTAGACAAAGGTATATACGCAGCAAACTCCGCCACGGCCGATGAGGACGATGGAATTACATTCGGTGCCGACCTTGGCAGGGAAAGCGAGCTTTCACAAAGCACTAAGACTGACAAACACCTTGTTTTATTGTGATGTCATATTCTTTGTATGTACACACACACAAGAGTCGAGGCTCATCGAAGAGACCTTTCATCAATATTGTTCTTCAATGACAAATCACAGGATTTTCACACACAACCTAACGGTTTTGTAAATAATTGGCTGCTTAGTTCTTCTACCCACTTGAAAGGCACCAAAGTATTGTATAAAGCGCGAAAGTTACATTTACATGGCGAGAGCCGTTATAGGACAACAC
This sequence comes from Myxine glutinosa, assembly GCF_964187855.1. NCBI lineage: Eukaryota > Metazoa > Chordata > Myxini > Myxiniformes > Myxinidae > Myxine > Myxine glutinosa. The sequence goes on from NC_136272.1 coordinate 28,230,515, forward strand.
AACTTTACGACCGTAACCATTGAAAATGCATCGCAAATCCAGAATGATTTATTGGTTTCAAAATATCGAAATTTAGTGAATTGTATAGAAAGAACCTCATTTGCCTAGAATGAATATATTCCATAATATGAATGTAATTAATTAATTAATTCCACAATAAAATTCATAATAAATCGCTTCTCCTTCACCCCTTACTTTTTTCTGGGCTTCGGAATGTTCTCAAAACTTTGAGACGGACTCTCAAAAAGCTACATATATCGAATGTACAAGTTTCTGTTAAAGTGCAGCTCTAATTTCACCAGCACTGTCAACCGTTATACAAAGAAGAGCCACGTGCAGGCACAGACATGAGGTCTTGCAACTGTTTCCTTTAATACAATAGGTGACTGCAAAGACAAAACAAATGAATCACTGGATGTTTGCCAAGCCCCAATCAAAATCCATAGCAAAGAAATTCAAATCGCGAAATAATAGCGAACATTATGAGAACATTAATGAACGTCCAAATGCAGATATCACCCACTTACGAGAATACCACGAGACAGACAATAATGTGTTATTACTCCCTGGACGATGATTCTGTGGAGGGTGAAAACAAGAAAAGTTTAACGAATATAGAGCAGTTGAAATCGTCAAGGACAGGACCTAGGTGGCTTTTACAAACCCTCTCCTTGACGAAACTTCCCCCAACTGGGAGATTTTCAACCTCAGCTCCACCCATCCGGGAGATTTTCAACCTCAGCTCCACCCATCTGGGAGATTTTCAACCTCAGCTCCGCCCATCTGGGAAATTTTTAACCTGAAGCTCCGCCCATCTGGGAGATTTTAAACCTCAGCTCCACCCATCTGGGAGATTTTCAACCTAAAGCTCCGCCCATCTGGGAGATTTTCAACCTCAGCTCCACCCATCCAGGAGATTTTCAACCTCAGCTCCACCCATCTGGGAGATTTTCAACCTAAAGCTCCACCCATCTGGGAGATTTTCAACCTCAGCTCCACCCATCTGGGAGATTTTCAACCTCAGCTCCACCTGTCCGGGAGATTTTCAACCTCAACTCCACCCATCTGGGAGATTTTCAACCTCAGCTCCGCCCATCTGCGAAATTTTTAACCTGAAGCTCCGCCCATCTGGGAGATTTTCAACCTCAGCTCCACCCATCTGGGAAATTTTCAACCTGAAGCTCCGCCCATCTGGGAGATTTTCAACCTCAGCTCCGCCCATCCGGGAGATTTTCAACCTGAAGGGCCACCCATCAGGGAGATTTTCCCTGAAGCTCCGCCCATCTGGGAGATTTTCAACTTCAGCTCTGCCCATCCGGGAGATTTTCGACCTCAGCTCCACCCATCCGGGAGATTTTCAACCTGAATCTCTGCCCATCTGGGAGATTTTCAACCTGAAGCTCTGCACATCTGGGAGATTTTCAACCTGAAGCTCCACTCATCTGGGAGATTTTTGACCTCAGCTCCGCCCATCCGGGAGATTTTGAACCTGAAGGTCCACCCATCAGGGAGATTTTCAACCTGAAGCTCCGCCCATCTGGGAGATTTTCGACCTCAGCTCCGCCCATCCGGGAGATTTTCAACCTGAATCTCTGCCCATCCAGGAGATTTTCAACTTGAATCTCTGCACATCTGGGAGATTTTCAACCTGAAACTCTGCCCATCTGGGAGATTTCCGACCTGAAGCTCCACCCATCTGGGAGATTTTCAACCTCAGCTCCACCCATCCGGGAAATTTTCAACCTCAGCTCCGCCCATCCAGGAGATTTTCAACCTCAGGTCCGCCCATCTGGGAGATTTTCAACCTCAGCTCCGCCCATCCGGGAAATTTTCAACCTCAGCTCCGCCCATCCAGGAGATTTCCAACCTCAGGTCCACCCATCTGGGAGATTTTCAACCTCAGCTCTGCCCATATTCACACTTTGATTAACAAGGGCATCCCATGCAAAACAGCCGGTCTCCAAGGGAGGTTTTGAATCATGTTAATAAAATCATTCTCAGGACCATTGCACTCCCTGCCTTCAAATGACGTAGTCATTTTTTCCATTGAATAACAAACAACCAAAGTTCACACAAGAACATTAACTGATAATTAATTAGAGAGAATCCGCTTGAAGGTTGGTGCCTTTTCCAGAAGCCCGAGTTCTGAAATCAGTCTCGGGTAGGCACGACGTGTCTATCAATGCAAACCAGACGTGTCAATGCAAACCACGATGTCTGCCTTGCGGACACTTCCATCGTCACTATAGTAGATCTTCGTAACTTCAGCAAGCGGCCTGTTGTTCTGAGGAGGTTCCTTGTGCCGAAGGAGAATTATGTCTCCCTCTGAGATGTCAGGTGTTGTCTTGTTCCACTTTTGGCGAGATTGTAGTCTTTGCAGGTGCTCCTTTCACCATCATAGCCAGAATTGATCACCAAGGTACTGAGTCGGTGTTGTCGTCCATACAAGTGTTCCTTAATGAAGTTGTCAGGAGGTACTTCGAGAGGCTGGGTTTTCAGGGTCAGGGGCATCGCTGGTGTGACATCCTGAAGTACATTGGCATCTGAAGAGATCGTCATGATGGGTCGATAGAGTTTACGACAGCACATGCTTCAATCATAAAGGTGATAAGTACTGTATTTGGTGAGTAAGCTAATGTTTCCTCTGCTGTGTGAACATTGAATCGAGACTACGCCAAATGTTTTGAATTTATCGCTCCCAGTCAGATGCCTTGGGTGAGTTAGAAACCCATGTACAACCCTTTCCTGGCAGGTATCTTGCTATGTTTTCTTGGATCAGCTCGCCTGGGGCTCCAACGATATTTAGCTTCACCTCTGTCCTCCGGTACGTCGGCCATGAGTTGTGTGAGGAGCTTGCCTCGTAGTTTTCAGCAAACGACGCATTGGTTGATGACTCTTCTAACGAGGTCATGGGTTCTGAGGATCCAATACCCTCAGCTCGTACAACTGCCACGGTTGTGTGTCATCCTGGGTGTTATGCTTCCCAATGCAAGTGTTCAATGATCAGCTTGGAGACCTGACTGTCTTTTGGAAGGAGTCCTCCAAGATCAAGGTCGGCTCAGCAAAGTCGATCTACAACTCGGATAATCTCGTCCTTGTCAAGGAATTAGCTCAATTTGTAGAGTGGGCCCCTCTACATAGTGTTGTGCAGGATCTGTTTAATTACCTCCACCACCAAAGGTGGATGGAGATTATGTTTTCACCCCCGTCTGTCTTCTGTCTGTCCGTTTGTGAACAAAATATCTCAAAAAGGTGTGGACGGATTCGGACGAAATTTGGCAGAGATGTAGCATGTGTGACAAGGACGAAATGAATACATTTTGGTGAAGATCCGGATTCGGATCCGGCTAGTAGAATTTTTTAAGTGATTCTTCACCATTGGGTGATAGGGCCAAAAACGATACATTGCATGATATCTCAAAAAGTTATGGATGGATTTGGACGAAACTTGTTGGACCGGTTGTGTGTGACAAGGACGATTCAATCCAATTTTGGTGAAGATCTGAATATGGATTCGGATATGAGAATTATTTAATTTTTCAAGTGATTCTTCACCATTGGGAGAATGGGCCAAAAACGATACATAGCGGGATATCTCAAAAAGTTATGGATGGATTTGGACGAAACTTGTTGGACCGGTTGTGTGTGACAAGGAAGAATCGATTCAATTTTGGTGAAGATCTGAATATGGATCCAGCTAGTAGAATTTTTTATGTGATTCTTCACCATTTAGTGATATGGCCAACGAGGTGGAGGTATGCTCTCTACTGAGTACCATTCTGGTATTCTGATCTGCTTGTGGCTGTCTATGGAGAAATGAGAGAAGCGTTCACAATCTAAATCTTGTCTATCTTTTCTGGAGGACGAGGGGGTCTGGGTTGTTGGTGATCTTTGTGGAGAGGAGAAGGGTTTGCTTGCGCACTTTCGGAGCTTCTTCATCAAATGGAAATAGCTAACTAGATGATATCTCCACAGGCTGCATCGGAGATGTGTCTGGCTGCTGAAGAAACTCTGGCCCTGTGAACCAGAAGGCTCTTCCTGGCTGGCTGGTATTGAGTGTGAAACAATGTCAGCAGGATTCTCATCTGTGGGGACATGACACCACTCACTGGGAGTAGAAATTGTGTATCTTGTGAACTCGATTTGCTACGTACAAGTGGAAATGTTTTGACTCATTTGAAATGTGGCCTAGGATCTATCTTGCTATCTTTGTAATAGGTAGTGCTGTCTGAGGTCACTTGATCCTTCATCTCATGCTCCACGGTTTGTGCCAACACTGTAGCGAGCACAGCATCTCACAATTCTAGATGAGGTATTATATTCTATTGAGCACCGCACAATTCTATTGTGACAACCTGAAAGGTGTAACTCTTTCTTTGGCTAGTAGAAGGGACACATGTGGCTGTTCGTTCTCTTTGATTAGTTGAAGGTAAGCAACAGCTCCAATAACGAGGTACTGGCATCAGATAAGACATGGACCTCCCTTCGCTTGACTGGGCCGAGGTTTTGTCGCTGGTAACAACATTGAATGTGGATGTTCTTGAGACTGTGTAGTGAGTTGCGCCAGTGCATCCATCTGGGGAGGCATGATTCTGGGAGTAGCCTGTCCCATATATCGCCAGGGCCATAGATGCCTTTCTCATTTCAGCTATCAGTTCACGGAGTATAACTTTTCCCTCAATTATGACGGGGACTGCAAGGCCTATTGGGTGATACATTGAGCTTGCAACTGACAAGTCTCCCCGCTGTGAGAAAGCTTTGTCCTGTAGGCTCACTTGGTAGGTGAAGGTGTCCTGTTCGAGGGACCATTATACTCCCAAGGATCTCTGTGTGGGCATCTCTTCATGGTTGAGGTCCAGGCTCCTCAGTTATTTTGCTCTCACCTTGTCTGGAAGAGCATTCGTTAACTCTTTGCTGTTGGAATCTATCTTGTGGAAGTGCAGCTTATTTGTCGCTAAAGTGTCCCTGGTGTGTTTGATGAGGTGAAATTTTTGAGGTTTGGTGAATCTGACAGAGAAGTGAGCCCATCATCGATATAGAAGTCATGATGGCTGAACCCTGTCACATCATCACCATGAGTGATTGTGCATTCGTCCGCAAACATTCTCAGACTGAATGTCACTCCAACAGGTGATGAGATGTTGCTGAACAGGTGGACATGCACTCCAGACTCAATGATGGGCTTCATCTGGTCATTGTGTTTGAACTACATGAAGAGTAGGAAATCTCATTGTTCCAGGTTTACGTGGAAGTTATGAAATATCTGTTCCACATCTCCCATTACAGCTACGTCACCCAGTCTGAACATGAGGAGAATCCCCAGTAGGCTGTTCATCTGGTTGGGTCCTACAAGAAGTAACTTGTTTAAAGAGGTCCCGTGGAACTCCACACCTGCGTCAAAAATGACCCTGTCAGGTTTCTTGGGATGCTGAATCGCAAAATGTAGAATGTACCACACTGTTCCTGCTGGGACGATCAGCTGGTCTTCTGGTACCGGGCTGGCATGGCCTCTGGCAAATATTTTCTCCCAAGAATGTGGTAGTCTGACATCATTTTTGGTTTTCGTCGCGGGGTTTTTAGAAGGTTGTCGAGTCTACCTTGGACCTGAGAGTCGTTGTTTGGTAAATTAATCCACCCTTTCTTGAAGGGCATGGGGAACTCGAGGCTACCTTCTGATTTGGTGTGGGCACCTCGTGTCATGATATGGATGAAGTGTCTGTCGTCGACACACATGGCCTCAAAGTTATCGTGTGGTGTTTTTCTAAAGATGTCATTTATGGTCGCATGGTTCTGGCGAGGTATAGAGACAATCTATTTCACATAGATGTGATTTTCACATATTTTGGTCCGGGGTCAGGGTGCGAACTAAGGATGAGGGTGTGATCTTTCACATAGAAGTGTGACAGTTAACCAAGGTGTGAGCTTTACTTTCTGTCCCACTCATGCAGATCTGGCCAGAGATGGTCCAACCAAGGTCCATGCGCTGGGCCAATGGTGTTCCTCTCGATCCATTTTCGAGATTCCCTGAATTTGAGGGGTTCCGGACAGTTTCTCCCGATGAGGAGGGTGATGTTGACATCCTTCCTCGGCTGTGGAACTTTTACCGCCAATTATCTGAGGTGAGGAAAGTGTAAACACAGGTCCGGATATGGATCTCGCTCCTATCACCGGGGATGTGAGGATTCTCAATGAACGTCGGTAGTTGTTCCCTTTTCCCATCTTGTGCCTCCACCACCAGGCCATTTGCACATCTTCCTTCTGCTATGAATCTATGTCTGCCATATGTGGAGAGCTCATAGGATAATGTCGGACCAGGGAGATTTAGTAAATCAAATAGTTCTGGATCTGCCAGACAGGCATTAGACCGTTTGTCAAGTGCCTCATACCTGTAGATGGAGTTCGAGGGGCAATCTTGGTGATAAATCTTGCATAGCACAATCTTGGAATAAGATCGTACTAAGGGACATGTCAGATGCCTGGTGCATTTTGTGTTCGCCTCCATGGTGTTTGAGTTTTCTTTAAGATTATCATTCTGGGTCTCCCCGCCATCTTGTCTTGGAATTTCATGCATGAAGGAGGCGTGCTCTTTGCTTTTGCATGTTTTGCACTGCAGTTAAGTGTTGCAGTCTTTAAATATGTGGTTGTCATCACACATGAAGCAGACACCTTTCCTTTTGAGGAAGTTCCTTCTCTCTCGGATGGGTTTCCTGCTGAATGTGAGGTACTCACTACTCAGACAGACGATGAGTGATTACCCGGCTTGTCATGATACCGACAATTTATTGTGACTTGCAGTTGCAGTTCCAAATTCTTAGGTGTAGACATTTCCAAAACATGAAGGGGAGAATTGAGACTTCTGTATGTTCTCCCCTTTTCTGTCATCCGATAGTTGTCGGCTAGATGGGTACAACTCGGGGTCATTATGGAGTGTGGCCTTTTCTCTCAATAATTTGGTAAGTATGGTGAATTGTGGGTAGCTGCCATTTGTCATCTTGTATTTTGAGGTGTGCTTCCTCTAATCGTCATAGGTGTGAGTAGGTAGCTTTTCAAGAATTGGGTGGAATGTGCGCATCGTTGAGGACATTGAGGCCAGGTAAATCATCCATTTGTGCAACTATGACTGTACACAGATCCGCAAGTTCCAGAAGCTTGCAGTTTTCATCTGAGTTGAACTTTGAGAAATTAGTGAGTTTCTCAATTACTTGAGTGGTAATCCTTGTAGTAATTCCAAACCTCCGTTCAATCTCCTTCCAAGCTTCTTGGTAGGCAACCTCGGGATCAGAAACGTAACGATGTCAAAATCAGTTGAAGAGCTCACTTTTCCTTTGGTGAATTGTGAGTCTTTGCATCATGGAGTTCCAAGCCTGGTCGACCATGGTCTGGAAAGAACAGCGCCAGGGTTGGAACATCATCGGGTCACCGTTGTAGACATCTGTTCCTGTATTGGCTGGTGCTGGCAAGCAAGATTGTCAGTGATCTCTCTTGTTATATCAATGAGAAAAATCCCTGTTTCAGCCTTAGGCTTATGTGGTGTCATCATGGGAGAAGATAAAGGTGACTCTTTGAGCTTTCTGCTATTCATACAAGTCGGAATTGCTGTCAGCTATTGCCTATCTCAAGGGGTAGGGCCAAAATTCGGAGTTGGCTGGTCGGTGAAGGTCGAACAGCAGTGCCGGTCATGTAGCAAAACTGTGCAATGTGATCGTTGGCTGACTGTTGGGGTGAGGTCTGGAGTACACGCCACCTTTCTTCTAGTTTGGCGTGCTGAAATGCATCTGAGCGTGCTTTCTCCACAGCTGCTGCTGGTCAGACATGGAGTATCCACGAGTCAGCTTCTGCCGTTCCTTGGTCCGCTTTAAGCTCGGCTTTGGCTTTTGCTTGGTCCGCTTTCAGCCCGGCCTCAGGTTCTAATTGGCTTGTCTTTGTCACCGACCCAACTTATCCACCGAGTTTTGTTATAATCAATCCACAACATTTTTAGGTATATATCGTTTTGGCCCCTTCTCTCAATGGTGAAGATTCGTCTGGTCAACAACAACAACAGGACACGGATCAAGAAAACGTGACACAAGTGACCATTCCGTATGTGGCTGGCCGCCTGAGAAAGTGAGAAGATCCTTCTCCAAGTTTGCCATTTTTACATCATATAAACCACACCGAATTCTGTGCAGACAGTTCATGTTAAGGACAAGATTTGGAAGGACAGGAAACACGACTTGGTGTATGGCATCAGATTTGGAGACCTGAGACCGACACAGGAGAAACTCGGCAAACTCTTAAGGCCCGCATGAACCAGCATCGTCGTCTTGCTCATGAAGATGCTCTGCTGCACATACGTACTTGATCCCGCATGGTCACAGCTTTGATAACAATCAAGTTGTCATTTTAGATGGAGAAAAAAGTGGTTTGCTCATGGTGTAAAGGAATCCATCTGGGAAAGAGTTGAATCACCATCTCTCAACAAAAGTGGTGGTTTGCGATTTAATCTGTCACGGACATCCGACAAGGCTATTATACCTCTCCCGTGTCGTCTGCAATCGTCACGGGATACCCGGATTGGTCAACAGACCAATTCACCCGACCAACAGTTGAGGTCACATGACGATTTTCAAGCTTCTTCTTCATTTCAAAATTCTGCCGTGACAAAGGCCGGTGGATTCTAGCCGAAACCTTAGCTGTACAGACTTGTAAGTCCAGCTTTTTTCAAATATAAACTTTCACTGATTTAATTGGACTGGACGAATCATAACAACCTGCATCTGTTTATTGTACGAAACTGGACCTTCCTTCTTTCCTTCCATGTAAATGCTGCTTCATCAGGATGAAGCTTACATACGGCATCGCACTGTTGGGCGTTTGCTATCAGTGCTGCTGAAGCAGTCTTTTGGCAAGGGTTATGTAGGCTAGTTTAGTTATGCTGGGTGGTTTGATAATACTGGGTAGTTGGGTTATGCAGGGTGGTTTGGTTATGCAGTGTGGTTTGCATATGCAGGGTGGTTTGATAATGCAGGGTGGTTTGGATATGCAGGGTGGTTTGGTTATGCAGGGTGGTTTGGTTATGCAGTGTGGTTTGGTTATGCAGGGCGGTTTGGTTCTGCAGGGCGGTTTGGTTCTGCAGGGTGGTTTGGTTATGCAGGGCGGTTTGGTTCTGCAGGGTGGTTTGGTTATGCAGGGTGGTTTGGTTATGCAGGGTGGTTTGGTTATGCAGGGTGGTTTGGTTATGCAGGGTGGTTTGGTTATGCAGGGTGGTTTGGATATGCAGGGTGGTTTGGTTATGCAGGGTGGTTTGGTTATGCAGGGTGGTTTGGTTATGCAGGGTGGTTTGGATATGCAGGGTGGTTTGGTTATGCAGGGTGGTTTGGTTATGCAGGGTGGTTTGATAATGCAGGGTGGTTTGCTTATGCAGAGTGGTTTGGTTATGCAGGGTGGTTTGGTTATGCAGGGTGGTTTGGTTATGCAGTGTGGTTTGATAATGCAGGGTGGTTTGATAATGCAGGGTCGTTTGGTTATGCAGGGTCGTTTGGTTATGCAGGGTCGTTTGGTTATGCAGGGTCGTTTGGTTATGCAGGGTCGTTTGGTTATGCAGGGTCGTTTGGTTATGCAGGGTCGTTTGGTTATGCAGGGTCGTTTGGTTATGCAGGGTCGTTTGGTTATGCAGGGTGGTTTGATAATGCAGGGTGGTTTGATAATGCAGGGTGGTTTGGTTATGCAGGGTGGTTTGATAATGCTGGGTGGTTTGATAATGCAGGGTGGTTTGGTTATGCAGGGTGGTTTGATAATGCAGGGTGGTTTGGTTATGCAGGGTGGTTTGGTTATGCAGGGTGGTTCGATAATGCAGGGTGGTTTGGTTATGCAGGGTGGTTTAGTTATGCAGGGTGGTTTGGTTATGCAGGGTGGTTTGGTTATCCAGGGTGGTTTGGTTATGCTGGGCGGTTTGGTTATGCAGGGCGGTTTGGTTATGCAGGGCGGTTTGTTTATGCAGGGTGGTTTGGTTATCCAGGGTGGTTTGGTTATGCAGGGCGGTTTGGTTATGTGGGGCAGTTTGTTTATGCAGGGTGGTTTGGTTATGCAGGTTGGTTTGGTTATGCAGGGTGGTTTGGTTATGCAGGGTGGTTTGGTTATGCAGGGTGGTTTGGTTATGCAGAGTGGTTTGGTTATGCAGGGTGGTTTCGTTATGCAGGGTGGTTTGGTTATGCAGGGTGGTTTGATAATGCTATGTGGTTTGCAGGTGCAGTGTGGATGTGGTGTGTACACTTATTTTGGATGCGGTGTGTGCCTGAATTGTGGGTGTGGTGTGTGCACTGCAGATGTGATGTGTGCACACACTATGGATGCGTGCACTGTAGATGCGGTGTGCATGCACAATATGGATGCGGTGTGTGTGTGTGCACTATTGATGTGGTGTGTGCTTGCACTGTAGATGCGGTGTGCATGCACAATATGGATGCGGTGTGTGTGTGTGCACTATTGATGTGGTGTGTGCTTGCACTGTAGATGCGGTGTGCATGCACAATATGGATGCGGTGTGTGTGTGTGCACTATTGATGTGGTGTGTGCTTGCACTGTAGATGCGGTGTGCATGCACAATATGGATGCGGTTTGTGTGCACACTATGGATGCAGTGTGTGCGTGCTCTATGGATGCGATGTGTGCGTGCACTAAGGATGTGGTGTGTGGACGCACTATGGATGTGGTGTGTGCATGCACTATGGATGCAGTGTGTGTGCATTGTAATTGTGGTGTTTGCGCGCACAATGGATGCAGTGTGTGCGTGCACCATAGACGCGGTGTGCGTGCGCACTATGGATCCGGTGTGTGCACGTACAATGGATGCGGTGTGTGCACACACTATAGATGTGATGTGTGCACACACTATGGATGCAGGGTGTGTGCATTCTGGATGCGGTGTGCATGCACAATATGGATACATTATCAAACCACCCTGTGCATGCACTGTAGATGTGGTGTGTGTGCATTGTAGATGTGGTGTGTGCACGCACTATGGATGCAGTGTGTGTGTGCACTGTAGATGCAGTTCTGGTGCGCACTATGGATATGGTGTGTGTGTGCAGTGTGGATGTTGTGTGCACACTCATTGTGGATGTGCAGGTGTATCTGCAATGTGTGTGTGGTGTATGTACGTGTCCTGTATGTGGTGTGCATATGCAATGTGGATGTGGTGTGTACACTCATTGTGGATGTGCAGGTGTGTGCCTGCATTATGCGTGTGGTGTGTGCACGTGTCCTGGATGTGGTATACATATGCAATGTGAATGCAGTGTGCGCACACACAACGTATGCAGTGTGTGCGCACACTGTGGATGTTGTGTGTGCATGCAGTGTGGAAGTGGTGTGGGTGTGGATTGTGCAATTGCCTTTGAAAGCATCATAAGAAAAACGAGAAAGATAAATTAATTTTTCATGAGAATCTTTATTTTCCGCCACGAGTGTATATAAGTATCGGATTGTCCTCGAGGCGCCAGGATATTGTGTCCCCTCCCCCCCCCCCACCCCCACCCTGGTACGACTAATTGCGCTCACATCCGCTGGTAAAGGTTATACCTTAATCACACCTTGATTCCGCCAAATCACAATGAACCCGCATTGCAAGTTGTTCATTTCGGCTTTTATTGTCTTCCCGCGCTTTTTGCTGTTATCCATAAACAAATGCTGCAGGTTCCCTCTTCTTATTCCTCTCTCCCATTTCCTCCTCTCTCTTCCCTCTGCTCTCTTTCCTCCTACTTCGCTTCCCTCTGCTCTTCCCTTGGCTCTTTGCTCTCCACTCTTTCCTCTGTTCTCCACTGTTCTCTCTGCTCCCTTCCCCTCCCCCTGCTCTTCCCTCTGCTCGCTTTTCCTCCCCCTGCTCTCTGCTCTTACCTCTGCTCCCTTCCCTTCCATCTGCTCTTCCCCCTGCTCTCTGCTCTTACCTCTGCTCCCTTCCCTTCCATCTGCTCTTCCCCCTGCTCTCTGCTCTTACCTCTGCTCCCTTCCCTTCCCTCTGCTCTCCGCTCCTCCCTCTGCTCCCTTATCTTCCCTCTGCTCTTCAATCTGCTCCCCTCTCCTCCCTCTGCTCCCTTCTCCTCCCCTTGCTCTTCCCTCTGCTCTCTTTTCCTCCCCCTGCTCTCTGCTCTTACCTCTGCTCCCTTCCCTTCCCTCTGCTCTCCGCTCCTCCCTCTGCTCCCTTCTCTTCCCTCTGCTCCTCCCTCTGCGCCCTTCTCCTCCCCCTACTCTTCCCTCTGCTCTCTTTTCCTCCCCCTGCTCTCTGCTCCCTTATCTTCCCTCTGCTCTTACCTCTGCTCCTTTCCATTTCCTCTGCTCCCTGCTCCTCCCTCTGCTCCCTTCTCCCTTCTCTCCTCCCTTCTCCCTTTCCTCTCCTCCCTCTGCTCCCTTCTCCTCCCCTTGCTCTTCCCTCTGCTCTCTTTTCCTCCCCCTGCTCTCTGCTCTTACCTCTGCTCCCTTCCCTTCCCTCTGCTCTCCGCTCCTCCCTCTGCTCCCTTATCTTCCCTCTGCTCTTCAATCTGCTCCCCTCTCCTCCCTCTGCTCCCTTCTCTTCCCTTTACTCTTCCCTTGGTTCTCTGTTCTCCGCTCTTCCCTCTGCTCCCGAATCAGCCATAGCGGAAGCGAAAGCGATTACATACGGCACATCAACGTCCTTTCAGGATGTAAATACCACACCTGCACGTACCAGAGCGGAGCAATACAGACGTGACCCCATACACAGGGACACATCAAATGAACCTTCTTAGCTCTTTCACGAGCCTCGATCTTGTATACAAAAAAAAAACAAAAAAAAACTGAAAAGCCAAATTTTTCACAGGCTCGACATGTACGCCAAGAGAGTACCTCTAATCGTTGTGAATCTGCAATACACTTAGCGAATTACCCCAAATGCCTTGCAAAAGATGTAAATTGCAGGCAGTGTGGTAAAAGTGGACATTTTGTTAAAGTATGTCACAGTGAAGACCACAATTACCAAGTGCGTGAAGTGATTGTACCAGATGTGACTGTTTCAAGCATAAACACACACGCTGCTGAAGAATTTAGACGGAACCTATTTTGTGATGTTTGTCTTTGCACACCTGATGGATGGACAGGCATGCTCAACTAAATTACTGGTGGACACAGGTTCAGTCGTTTCAATACTTCCAGTCTACCTACCTGGAGCATTTCAAGAGTGCACTTCTTACAGAACCAAAATTACACTTGGTGACTTACCTGAAAAAAATCAATCACTGTGGTTGGTTGTCTTCACGTACAGGTGCGACACAACCATGTTTCTGTGCCTGTTGATTTCTTCATTGTGCCTTCTGGAACACCTATACTTTAGTCTAGTATCTACGGAGGGTATCCGTGCACCTCGCCCCCCCCCCCCCCTCTCCCAGGACTCTACCAAACCAACTTTTTTAGCTTCCTTGTATGGTCCTATTACACATTTGAGATGTTAACAAAAAAAAATTCCCGGCAGTCTGGCGATATTCCTACCCTAACACCTACCCTAACAACTCCACCGTAGTAGGCAGTTGATCACCATCCTCAACAGATTAGGTCACTGTGAGAGTTACCTGTTTTCTCTGGAGTTGGAGGCTGCAGTTGCTGTAACCCTCGAAGAGACTTCATCGATACTGACACCACAAATTGTGAAGGCACCAGATAACGATGTCTTCCATTCTGAATGGGATAACTTCAACCAGCTACTTACTGGTTTACACGGCAGGCCTGCTTTCAATGCGGCAGCTGGTATCATGCTCCAATAATCCAAGTCGTCTGCAGAGTCACAAGGACACGCTGATCTCCCAACAATCTCAAGAAGTAAAGAGCGCACTCTTAAGTTGGATCCACCTACTCCATTGCCACCTCTTCATATTTCAAAGAGAAAAGGTCCCAATATGGAGATGCAGAATGCCCAGCAACCAGCGGGAAATGATGCTGCATTTCAGGGAAGTTTGAAAGTGTACTTCATCTGGGTCTTGTGTCGTAAGGCCAGCAATCGCTATATAAAATGTCCATTTTAGTAGCATTTTTGCTGTTACCAGATATTCCTAACTGGAATTCCATGCCGAAGTACTGGCAATTGTATGAATAAGCACAAGTGTTTCCTGAAATTATGAAAGTTTGCTTGTACATTACTCCATCAAATTAAACACAACCAAAAATGTAGCAAGCATGAGTATAGCACAGCTGAAAAGCTATATGTCTTTACTCATTGAAGTCTAGCTCTGTGTGTATAGTTTGATAAGCGGTGGACAGTCGCTATATAAAATGTCCATTTTAGTACCATTATTCTTTCATCAGATATTCCTAGGTGGAATTCTATGTCAAAGTACGAGCAATAATTGTATGAATCAGCACAAGTATTTCCTGAAACTATGAATATGAAAGTTTGCTGGCATAGTTTGATAAGCGGTGGACAGTCGCTATATAAAATGTCCATTTTAGTACCATTATTCTTTCATCAGATATTCCTAGGTGGAATTCTATGTCAAAGTACTAGCAATTGTATGAATCAGCACAAGTATTTCCTGAAACTATGAATATGAAAGTTTGCTGGCATAGTTGATAAGCGGTGGACAGTCGCTATATAAAATGTCCATTTTAGTACCATTATTCTTTCATCAGATATTCCTAGGTGGAATTCTATGTCAAAGTACTAGTAATTGTATGAATCAGCACAAGTATTTCCTGAAACTATGAATATGAAAGTTTGCTGGCATAGTTTGATAAGCGGTGGACAGTCGCTATATAAAATGTCCATTTTAGTACCATTATTCTTTTATCAGATATTCCAAGGTGGAATACTATGACTTAGTACTCAACTTAAAAAATAGCAACTGAATTAGAATAACCAGATATTAGTTACTAATGATAAGAAACATTTTATTCGAATGATTAATTTACAATTTTGTCACAGGTTTTGGCTGTTATATATAATTTTCTATGATTTTGCATATTTTGGCGGCCATTTTGGACGCCATCTTTGATTTTCAAAAATGGCAACAAAATCCAATCATCGGAAATTAGTTACCAATGACCAGGAACCAAATCCCAATGATTATTTCTCCAATTTGTCACATTCTTGAGATGTTATATACCATATTCTATGATTTTACCCATTTTGGCGGCCATTTTGGACGACATCTCGCCAGAGTGCCGGGAATTATTTTTTTTGGAAAAAAAAAAGTCCGGAAAACTGTTCTTTGCGTGACGGACTGACAGACGGAGGGGCGGCGTGCAAACCGATAGTCCCCTCCGGTGTACACCGGTAGGGGACTAATAAAGTGATTGCCGTTTCAACAAGATGGCCTGCCGGGTTTTTATTGAGCACACCCAGTTGTGTTCGTACGTGTTGTGAGTGCTCCGCCTTTACGTCCCAAGTAACATCTGCTACAGTTTTCAAGTTCCTGACTACAGTATTCAGTCGTGAAGGAAACTCGCAGGACCTTATCTCTGACAATGGATCTCAGTTTGTTTCAACTGAGTTTGAAACATTCCTGCAGAAAAGAAACACCAAACACTGCCGTAGTTCTATCTATTACCCACAAGCCAATGGGGATATAGAACGGTTCAACATAGTGCTTAGGACTGTTTACACACTGCAAACCTCGAAGGGAAGTCCTGGAAATCATTCGTACCCGACGTTTTGCAAACGTATCGAGCTACAAGACATGCAACAACTCATCAGACTCCTGCTGAACCTCTACATGGACGTACATTGCACCCCAAGTTGCACCTTGAGGTCCGTCAAATCAGTGTACCTGCTGCAAGACTCGAGAATGTGAGATGCTTCATTCAGCAGAAACAAGAGAAGTCGAAACGATACACAGACAAGCGTTCGGAATGAACCAAGAGCAAAACCTTCCACCTTTCGTGCGAGTTCGGAAACCTGGACTTCACAAGAAAGGACGAACTGAAGGAGTCCGGGCTCCAGCAGAATACGGACAAAAGGATGGCGAGGCACAAACTCGTCCGAGAAGATATTTATTCGTAAAACCAACTCGGGAACACTGCAAAGCCCGTTTATCGGGCTGCATTATAAAGCACAACCAGAAACCGAAACCGAAACCGAAAGCCACGCCTCTCAAGCGAGGCGTGCTTCGGTGGTCACGTGATCAACAGGTGTAGCTGATTATACCCGCATGCGCGGCACGCTTTGGTGGTCACGTGACCAGCCACTCTGGCGCCGCGGATCCCCGCCAGTGACGTCACCGGCTGGAGCAAGGAGATTCTGATGCTGGTCTTGCTTTGGGGACCCATGGGTCACTACACACGCCCCCCCAGAATGGACTTGGTCCAGGGAGGTCAACCTGAGGGGGGTCCGAATGACCCGACCGAAGAGACCCCTGGCCAGTCGCAGGGGGGGGGGGGTCCGGTGTGGTGGTGGGTGGTCGGACGGGGGGCGGCCGAGGGGCCGGGCAAGTCCTCGGGGGAGGCTGCCGAGGTTCCTCGCGGGCCTCCCGAGGTTGCAGTTCGCGGGTGCAGTGCCGAGAAGGCTCGAGCGGTGCACGCGAAAAGTGGGTGAGCCAACCGAGGGGCTGGTCAAGGCCTCGGGGGAGGTTGCCGAGGTTCCTCGCGGGCCTCCCAAGGATGCGGGGCTGGTCAAGGCCTCGGGGGATGCAGTGGATGGGGGCGGCCGAGGGGCCGGGCAAGTCCTCGGGGGAGGCTGCCGAGGTTCCTCGCGGGCCTCCCGAGGTTGCAGTTCGCGGGTGCAGTGCCGAGAAGGCTCGAGCGGTGCACGCGAAAAGCGGGTGAGCCAACCGAGGGGCTGGTCCAGGCCTCGGGGGAGGCTGCCGGGGTTCCTCGCGGGCCTCCCGAGGTTGCAGGGTCGGAGAAGTAGTTGCGGTTGTAGTTGTAGGTGCACGAATGTGACGAAGCGCCGTGCCGCGAACGTCAGTGCGCGCGAAGGTGACGAAGCAGCCGTTCTGCCAACGTCAGTGCGCGCGAAGGTGAGGAAGCAGCCGTGCCTTCGGAGGGTCTTGGAATAGCTTCGCCCCTCCGGTCGTAGAGTAGGAGCCGAGCGCGGTGCGCGAACCTCATAGTCATGGCCGTCGTCGTTTCCGAAACTCCGGCATTTCGAAACCGCGTTCGAAACTGCGCCCGAAGCCGTGCGGGAGAAGCCGGCGTCACCAGCCTAGGTGGCTTCCCTGGCTAGGGCATGCTCGCCGTGTCCGTTCGCAGCCCCCACATCCGTGCGGGGGCAGTCGGGGTTGCGTGTTCAAATTCGGGGTCACCATTGAAGGAGTCCGGGCTCCAGCAGAATACGGACAAAAGGATGGGCAGGACACAAACTCGTCCGAGAAGATATTTATTCGTAAAACCAACTCGGGAACACTGTAAAGCCCGTTTATCAGGCTGCCTGATAAAGCACAACCCGAAACCGAAACCGAAAGCCACGCCTCTCAAGCGAGGCGTGCTTCGGTGGTCACGTGATCAACAGGTGTAGCTGATTATACCCGCACGCGCGGCACGCTTTGGTGGTCACGTGACCAGCCACTCTGGCACCGCGGACGCGGATCCCCGCCGGTGACGTCACCGGCTGGAGCAAGGAGATTCTGATGCTGGTCTTGCTTGGGGGACCCATGGGTCGCTACAGAACCAAGTTTACCAAACCCCTCAAGATCATTGAACAGAGAGGTCCTGCTACCTACAGACTCTCTGATGGGAAAGTGAGGAATGCAATTCATCTCGCACTTGCAGTTCAGACCCCAAATGTACTTGCTTACTATACTTGCTGCTGTATGACAGGTTTTGAGGATTATGGTGCACGTTACCCGGTCCAACAAATCCGCTCTAGCAGGGAAAATGGCCTTAAAATGCCTGTTGTTGTTGTTGTTGTTGTTGTTGTTGTTGTTGTTGTTGTTGTTGTTGTTGTATAACCCGGTCCAACAAATGCCTCCACAAGTTATTACCCCAGGTGTTCGTCGTGAGACCAGACATCTTCGAGCCCCTGAATGGACCAAGGACTTTGTCATGCGACATGTTTACCTTCAATTACATGCTTACTATGTTTTTTGTTTTTCATTACCAGTTGTTGTTGTCTTCACGAAAAAAGGATTAATGGGATATGTGGTATGGTGATTCAGTATTTATTATATTTACCATCAATTACATGCTTACTATGTTCTTTGTTTTTTTTCATTATTAGTTGTTATCTTCACGAAAAAGGGAATATGTGGTATTGGGAGTACATGAATATTAATGACGCATGATGAACCGGAAAGGATGAGGCGGTCCCGGTAGTGACGTCTGCGAGCCGTGGTGAGGGGAGGGGTGGAGAAGGAGACGCCATTAAACGTTTGAGCTGAAGAACCTGTGTGTGGGCTGTCGTTGTTATACAATATTCTCCCCCTGCTCTCCACTCTGCTCTCCACTCTTCCCTCTGCTCTCCACTCTTCCCTCTGCTCTCCACTCTTCCCTCCGCTCTCCACTCTTCCCTCCGCTCTTTCCTCTGCTCTCCACTCTTCCCTCTGCTCTCCACTCTTCCCTATGCTCTCCACTCTTCCCTATGCTCTCCACTCTTCCCTCTGCTCTCCACTCTTCCCTATGCTCTCCACTCTTCCTCTGCTCTCCACTCTTCCTATGCTCTCCACTCTTCCTCTGCTCTCCACTCTTCCTCTGCTCCACTCTTCCCTCTGCTCTCCACTCTTCCTCTGCTCTCCACTCTTCCTCTGCTCTCTACTCTTCCTCTGCTCTCTACTCTTCCCTCTGCTCCCCACTCTTCCTATGCTCTCCACTCTTTCTCTGCTCTCTACTCTTCCCTCTGCTCTCCACTCTTCCTCTGCTCTCCACTCTTCCTTCTGCTCTCCACTCTTCCTATGCTCTCCACTCTTTCTCTGCTCTCTACTCTTCCCTCTGCTCCCCACTCTTCCTATGCTCTCCACTCTTCCTATGCTCTCCACTCTTCCTATGCTCTCCACTCTTCCTCTGCTCTCCACTCTTCCTTCTGCTCTCTTCCTCCTGCTCTTCCCTCGGCTCTCCACTCTTACCTCTGCTCTCCTCTCTTACCTCTGCCCTCCTCTCTTAGCTCTGCTGTCCTCTCTTAGCTCTGCTGTCCTCTCTTAGCTCTGCTGTCCTCTCTTAGCTCTGCTGTCCTCTCTTGCCTCTGCGCTCCTCTCTTACCTCTGCTGTCCTCTCTTAGTTCTGCTGTCCTCTCTTAGCTCTGCTGTCCTCTCTTGCCTCTGCTCTCCTCTCTTGCCTCTGCTCTCCTCTCTTACCTCTGCTCTCCTCTCTTACCTCTGCTCTCCTCTCTTAAATCTGCTCTCCTCTCTTAAATCTGCTCTCCTCTCTTACATCTGCTCTCTTGTCCTCCTGCTCTCTTCCTCCTGCTCTTCCGTCTGCTCTCTCCTCTTTCCTTTACTCTCAAATCTTCCCTCTGCTCTTTCTTCTAACCTCTTTTCTCTCTATTATTCTTCATATTCTCTCTGTTATCTCTCTCTTTTTCCGCAATTTTTATGCTTCATGTACGTTTTTGGATGAATGGCGCCCCTGCCTCGGGGCGGGTTTCCAGCTCTTGTATATAAAATGCTGTCATTTTTATTTCGAATATTTATTCGTTTTCAGCTACTCAAGCAGACACCCAATGGTCGGGCTTGGGGAGATAACTAACAATATCGAGAGAGATTAACATTTGTATTTTTGCAAACATGTTTAGCATCTGCATAATTTAATGCGTGACGGGCACAGCGAAATCATCTTCATTGTGATTGCTCTTCGATATTTGGACGATCTGAGCGAATTATATACCGTATGTGAAGGATATCATAGGACTTTAGATTGCTATTATGGGAAGAGAGTCGATGAGGATGGAGGAAGTGAAGGGGTTAGGAGTGGAGGGGATGAGGAGGTGAGGGGTGGAGGGGATGAGGAGGTGAAGCGATGAGTGGGAAGGGATGAGAAGTGGAGGGGGTGAGGAGGTGAAGTGTGGAGGGGATGAGGAGGGTAAGGGATGAGTGGTGAAGGTGAATGGATGAGGCGAAACTGTGGCAAAAATTTACCTTCCAACAAGACGATGACCTCAAGCAAACAGCCAAAGCAACACTGGAATGGCTTCAGAACAAGAACGTGAAAGTCCTTGAGTGGCCGAGCCAAAGCCCGGACTTGAATCCCATTGAGAATCCATGGAAAGACTTGAAGATTGCTGTTCAGGATGCTCCCCATCCAATTTGACAGAGCTTGAACAAATCTGCAAGGAAAAGTAGGAAAAACTTCACAAATCCAGATGTGCAAAGCTGATCCAGACGTACCCAAGAAGACTCGAAGGTGTAATCGCTGCCAAAGGCACTTCTATGAAGTATTGACTCAGGGAGTGGAATAGTTATGTAAATTAGATATTTCTGTGTTTTATTTTTAATTATTTTGTAAATATTTCTGATTTTTGTTTTTGTACTTTGACATTATGGGGCATTATGTGCAGATCAGTGACAAAAAGTCTCAATTTAATCAATTTTAAATTCAAGCTGCAACGCAAGAAAATGTTTTTAAAAAGTCAAGGGGTGTCACCGTGAATACTTTCTGGTGTGTGTGTGTGTGTGTGTGTGTGTGTGTGTGTGTGTGTGTGTGTGTGTGTGTGTGTGTGTGTGTGTGTGTGTGTGTGTGTGTGTGTGTGTGTGTGTGTGTGTGTGTGTGTGTGTGTGTGTGTGTGTGTGTGTGTGTGTGTGTGTGTGTGTGTGTGTGTGTGTGTGTGTGTGTGTATTGTTACGGTTTTTAGAACCTTCACTTGTAAATAATAATAAGCCTTGTAAATATCCCCCTTTGTAAAGGTTGCACCCTAGTTAGGCCATGTACAACACGTAGGACACCGTAGAAACCTCTCTAGTTATTTCATTAGTCTATGTTTCAGTTAAGGATCTGTTTCCAATAGTTGAATCTGCGTTGTATTAATTAAATAAGAGTAGGCCCCAAAGTTCCTTTCAAAAGCGGTGCGAGTGGTTTTCTATCCCGCAAGCCGCCATAAGCCATGCGGCCGAGTTGGAGAAGAAGGGGGAGGAGCGCCAGGAATGAAGGCGTGGCCCATCAACGCACCATCAAGGGGCGGAGTCCAGGAGCCCTCGCGACCAATCGGGGCCGAGGCGAGCTCACCGGTGGGTGTGTCCTAAAAGCGGCGGCTTGATACGTAAAAGCCCGATATAAGCACCGCCGGGGACTACTTCGAGAGATGTGCCCGGGAGAACGAGAGAGGAGAGGAGAGGACCCGCAGACGAACAAGCAGATGAGCCAGAGAGAGCCACGGAGGCGAGCGGTAGAGAGAGATCCACTGAGATTGACCGGCAGAGCGGCAGAGATTTGAATTACGTATGCGGCGTACCAGCTTTCCCCCGCTATATAATTATTGTCCGGTCGCGTTCAACGACACGCGGAGCTGTTTGCCGGGTTTCGCCTCAAACCCAAAGCGTGGACCGGAGCGCAAGCTTGGAGCCGGACCTCGACGCCTACCATCTGCATGAACCTTCTCTTCCTTCCCACCACTACCCTTTCGTGTAAGTCTGTTCGTATTGTCTTGGGAGTGTTATATAAGACTGTATAAGGCTGCCCTGTGTTACTGCTTCTTCCTCTTCAACTGTACATTACCTTTCATTTCCTCTTCTGTATTGTATAATAAATTCTGTGTTCTTCCTTTCACTTTGGTTTCTTCTCCATTCGATCGCCTTAGTCTGTTTCCTTCAATTGAATATACGTGGCATGATTTGGCACGCTCAGGATTGGGTTAGTGTTTGCTTACGGCTCGGATTTCGGACTGCTAACCGCTCGGCAAACTCCATCTTGTCCGGGTCCGAGCAGGGAATTATATCCCGGCTTTGCGGAGGGATTGGCAAAGGTATTTGGGAACCCATTGACCAATCACCCTGGCCAATCTCAACCCCCGCAAAGGAGCGTTATAATTTCCAGGAACGGAGACGGCCAGCTTAAAGGACAAGGGGACTAAATCCCCCCCCCCCCCCCTTGGTAACGGGAGTGCCGCTTCGAATCCGTAACAATATATATATATATATATACTGTATGTATATATATATATATATATATATTGTTACAGATCGCGGTTAGGATGTTATAGACCGAGCGGTGGTTTAAAACCGCGACCTAACAAAACTCACCCGATTCCACCCGAACGTTGGTTGTATCGCACCCTAGCTGCTCAATGAGGGAAAAGACAAAAGCGACGCAATGCAAGAGGAAAACGGAGACAAAAAAAAGGTTTGAAATACTACTACATTTATTCCTACTATTTACACACAAGCAAAAAGACAGATGTCACGTTTATTTACAAGCACAAGACGCAGGTGACACAGTGCAAATTTAGCTTACCTACAGACTTAACTTATATCCCAGGACAGAACAAACAGAACGCTGACTCACGCGGGGAATGCCAGGGATGGCAGAAGGTGGATGGCTGACGGGAGAGGAAAGGTCCAAGGGGGGGTCTTGCAGCTCAATCGTGCGTTTGGCAGCCGCCGTTCCTTTTTGTTGGCCCTGCTCCAAACCGCCGTTCAGGCCCCCTTTGGCGGTTGCCGGGTGTCGCTGCTGCGGCGGCCTCCGTCCGCTGCGTTCCCAGGACTTGTCTCACTGGTCTGGTCCCTCAACCCTCAACCCTCAACTCTTTCTTGCTTCTCTCACTTCTCACCACCGACTCCTCTCTCTGGCAACCGACTGTGACCAACTCCTTGCAACCAACTCCTCCTCTCTTTCTCTCAACCGACCCAGACCAACCCCGAGTGCATCTCTCTTTCTTCTTCTCTTTTGGTCCACTTCCGGTTGCGCCCTTTTATAGCGCCCCCAGCGATCACGCCCCCGGCGCTTTGGACATGCCCATCGGGGCGCTCACCTCGGCCCTGGCTGGTCGCACGACCCTCGGGCTCCGCCCCGGACGACGACGGGCGGGCGCGCCCCTCCCCTCCTCTGACGAGGTGGAGACACGCCTTTCTTCCCTGACTCGAGCCTCGTGGTCAATGGCGGTTATTGGAGGGGAGGTGATTGGGAATCGAGGCTCAGCAATGACGAGAGGGGATGTAATATGGCAATCGAGGGTCGGCAATCACGAAAGGGGGGTGTGAAGGAAATGGGGATTTTTGGGGATGGGAATGAAAGGGGGATCTATTCTCTTTCACTGGTGCAATGGAGTACTTCAATTAATGGGAGACACAGCCTTATCCTAAAACACAGAATAAGATATAACTGTCAAAAGAAAAGATATATCGTGTCCTGCATGTATGTTTTTATGGACTAACTACGGGAACGCCCTTTGACCTTTATACAACCACAACGGAGGGAGGAGGGGTGATATTTTACAACAACCTTTTACAACAACCTTTTACAACATTTTACCACCACAACAAAATTAAAAAAAACATTCTCATATTCACAACACTGCACCCTCCTCCCCTTAGGCACGTCCCGGGCCTATTACTTTTACCTTAGTGTGGCATGTAGGTGTAGTTCCCTCTACTTTTAACCTGACCCTGAGTGCGACTGGTTTTAAAACATAAATAAATGTGTCCCGCTGCTCCATTGCACCCTGCCTAACAGACTTACGCCCACAGTTAACCGAATTGCGGAATGGTCTTCAAACTATACACTGACGGTGGGGAGCATTATTTACACTGACGCTAATTTTATTTACAAAACTAACCCAGGACCTGTAATTGTTCTTTCTGGGGGGAGGACAGTCTGCTCTGCATCAATGCACCATTAAAGCACCCAAAAACGCACCAATACACACCCAAGCACCAATCGGTGCAGTCACCATTGTTCAATGAATAAAATAAAACCAACAAACCCAACCCTGCAGGTGTCTCTTGCTCTTCGGCTCCCTCTGCTGGTTATTATTATTTCTTCCAGTTGTTGTCATTTTCATTTGCTTTGCTTACTGGCGGCCTATTTGCAATAAAGCTTGCCCAAACGTGTCCATTTTATTTATCTTTATTTATGGCCCACAGGGCCGACTACGTGTGGTTCACCTGTGGGGCATCGGTGCCCTGTGGCCAAGGTCCGCCAGCAAGATTTCGGGCCCTCATGGCCGGTTCCAGCAGAGGGGCCTTGCCCCAACCCATGGGGTCCATAAGTGGTGCTCGGCCACTGACATGTGGTCCATAATGTGGTGCATCGATGCAGACAGCTGGTTCTGGGAATTTCGGGCGCACAATGGCCGACCCACGCACGCTCCCCTCGGCGCCCAACGGCGCTCAGGTCCTCATGTGGGAGACAAAAGGGGGGACAAGACAGATGAGCGAGGGGTAAGGTCTCAAGGGTACACATCAAAAAGGCAATGCAAGGCGAAATGCGTACGGAGGGCGAAGTGAGAAAGCTCGTCCCTACCGTACGTCACCCCCCCTGTTACCTAGCCCACCCTTGCCCTTACCCCATATGTACAAAACCTACACATTACCAATTCGTCACTACTGTCACGTCTTCCCCATATTTCCCCTATATCAAATTCGTCTCCACAATCCCTCTACTTCAAAATTTGCCATCATCAAGTCATCATCAATCCTCATAAGGAGGCAGAGATGGAACATCAAAGCACAATGTCACGCCCACGTCATGATGCGTCTCACAATCCAAACATTTGCATCATAAAAATAATTAAACTATGGCATGGTGTGGAGTACCTGTCACCTCAGGTGAGTGGATGCAGATGGTGCGAGGAGACTTCATCCTAACTACTTTCTAAATGACTTTAACACACTTTACACTACCCGGGGTCTTTCCCCTGCCAATCCATTGGCCACTTACACTATGGGTTCTAACAACCAATCCCCATTGACCAAACTGTGGTGCTTCTCAATTTGGGGTCTCACTCCCCCGATTCATCTCCCGGTGCCCTCGCACAATTTCTGGGCCGCGACGTGTAGCTCTCCCAACAGGTCTACCCACCTGCACACCTCCACCACTGTAGTTGCCACCCGAGCTTACCTAGCTCCTCACCCTAACCTATCTAACTGGGGGCAGCCCCTCTCCTGGCTCTGTCACCCCATGGTGCCCTCTGGCACTGGGCTACCCGGGTCCGTCCTCCGGATCCTCGGGCCCCATCCACAACAACTACTACCGGCTCCCAGAGCCCACCTGCGGCCTCACCTGGCCGACATCCTTACAGTGGTGGAGTGCCCAAACCAACTACACACACTAACAGGCTACACGCCCAGCCATTTCCACAACACTAATGCACCCATCCAAATACCATTCTTTCACCTCGCACCACAGATGCCAATATCCAACCACAATTTACCTGTACCCTCTACCTAACACTTACACTACCCGCCCCGGGTATCCGTGATGGGGGTCCACTCTTCCCCCATTCACACCTTCGCACCATCCACTCCACTCCACAATTTCCACCATACTCACTCCACGACCATCCATTCCAATACTCCATTTATTCCACACTCCATGTCTTCCACACAACCATTTATTCCATTCACCTGTCCTCCATTCACCTGTCGTTGCACGCCTGTGCAATCCTACCTGGTGCCACCTGCACCCTCCTCCTCTTCCTGGACCATTTGGTCAACACAACACGCAATCACCACTACTCCCTCATACACTGCTCCACACACCTGTTCAGTTGCACACCTGTGCAATCACACCTGTTCAATCACACCTGTTCAATCCTCACCTGTTCAATCCTCACACACACGGCATCATCTCAGCTAACTACTCCCCTCTGAAACTTGCGCTTCCCAGTCGTCCCTTTAAACTATTGCGCTCCCTCGTCATTATCATCCATACTAATCTACCTGCGTCCCCACTACAGGTATCAGTCACTAACTAAACTTAACGTTACCTAATGTCATCTTCGCTAGATCCCTACAATATAACCTAACCCACCCGGGCTAGTTTTCACTGCCATCACCCCATAAGCTATTGCTCCTTTGCCCCCCACATGGGAAGGATGGTGGATTTGCCATCCCACCACATCGGGGGTCTCTCACTACCAATTTCGCTCGTCCAAATTCAACAATTCAAAAATTTTCCATTTACTGCCAATTCTATTCACTTTTCTAAATTTCGTTTCAAATCACTACCATCATCACCCGTCTACTTATTAGGTCCTCTCGGTGCGCCAATTCACATCTACAGCCCGGCTTCGTACAGCCGAGCAATGAACGCGGGTCGTTTTGTGCCAGCGGCTGGATACGTCCCGCATTCGGGGCAGGGACGGGGGCTTACCCGGGCCGAGATCCCACGCACCACCTCGGCGTGGAGCCATCCAATGTCCCGATCTCGACCTGCCGGCACGTCTCAATAGAAAGTGGTCGCCATGACGACCCTTCCTATCGAGCTGCCCGCTCCGCCTAGTGGAGCCCGGACGCGGCCGTTCCACGCGAGGCCCAGCGTGGATCGCGCACGGCGGTTCTTTCGAAACCGCCGTGGTTCGGAGCCCCGCTGGTTCTCGCGGCACGCGAAGCCCGGCACGCACCGAGGGCCCGAGTCGGCTATAAGTCGTTCTAACCTTTAACCCGGTTATCGTCGACGCCTCACCTGGACGCTTACACCCCGCAGCCCGTTCCTTGCTCACACATCCAGCTGTGCCCATGCTCCTCGTACCTTTCCTTACACACCCAGGTACACCCATTCCACTCACAGCCTTGGTCACACACCTGACCACCGAACACTTTGGCACACACTCGTTGCTCGCACACCTCACCAATACACCGCTTCGCGCCCCCTCCTCGGTCACCTCCTCTGTGACAATCACAGGTGTACCCTCATTCGCACACCCAACCACGTGCCTCACCACCAACTCCAGCGTGCATTCCCACTCACGCTCTACCATTCCAGGTGTGCATCCTCGCTCACCTGTCACAACCAACTCACGCTCCATTTCACTCTCACTACTCTCACCTCCATTCCTGACCGCGCACTCACTCTTACTCTCGACAGCACACTCTTTCCTCATGCACCCGTCCGTTACACACCTTTCTCGCGCGGCCTCCCGCGCACACTTTTTCGTTACTTCCTCCGTAACACTCACCACACCGCGCTTCCCTGTGCTCCCTCGCACACGCGCTTCGACCAACGCACTCTTGACGGCACACTCACTCCTCGGCGTGCACTTTTTCCTCACACACCCCATGGTCGGACATTCTCGCACACCTCTCTTTTCGCACACCTGACCTGTCGCACACTTCACCAACGGCCTTTCACGAACACCCGGATCCAAACCAATCCCCAAGCCGACTGAAGCTTTCCTCACATCATATACATTGCCACTCACCTCCGTACTTCGTCTTCGCACCTCCTTTGCCACCTGCAAACTCTTTATTTGGTTAGTGAGCATCACATCATGAGTTGAGCACCGACCTTGCACATATTCCATCACCTCCTCCTGGATTTCTCTCTTAGTTTCTGTCCGTCCCTTCTTAATTTCACTCACCTCTTCTCCCACTTCCTCTAATTTTTGTTTAACCTCTTTTATTTCTCGGTGCGTCTCCTCAAGTTCGTCCTCTAAGGCTACCGTGACCGTTTCTACGTGCGTCCTTACCTCCCGGTCCTTCGTCTCCATTACTTCTGTCACCTCGTCCACCCTCATTGTCAGTTCCTCCCGTACCATCTGACATTGCCTCTGCGTCGCTATTAATTCGTTTTTAATTTCTTTTTGTGTCGCCTTTAACCCTCCTAGTACCGCAGTGTTCTTTTGAACCTGCTCCACTAACTTAGTTTGTCCCTCTGTCAGCTGCTCCACCTCCTCCGTCAGATCTTCTATTCCCCCTTGTAACTTAGCCGTATTATTCCTCACTTCTTTCTCTATACGCTTTTCGCCTCGCTTTACCTCCTCGCGTAGCCCCGAGACCTCCTCACTCACCCCTCGTCGTATTTCCTCCATCTGGTTCCCCATCTGTTCGATTTCCCGGGCGGATTGTTCCCCTATTTCCCGCAATTTGTCCTCCATCCTATTTTCTAACCCCATTAACACATTTTTCACCCCCTCTAACTGATTCTCCTGGGCAGCCATTCTGTTTTCCACCCCCGTTAACCCATGTTTCACCCCTTCTATCCCATTGTCTAACCCCTCAAATTTCTTGTCTAATCCCTCAAATTTCTTTTCTAATCCCTCACCGGTACCCCTCGCTTCGTCCCTCATTACCCCCATTTGGCCCTCCAATCGCTCACCCTGAGCATCCATCCGGTTCCCCATTACCCCCATTTGGTTTCCCATTACCCCCATTTGGTCTTCCAATCGCTCACCCTGCAGGTTGAGGGACGCCTGCATTTGTACCATAAATTGCTCCATGAGGGCCTGCATTTGGGCCATCCCTCCCACTTGTGCAGCGGGTGCGGCCGCCGTAGCAATGTGCGAGGCGCCATTTTGCGCGCCTGAAATTCCCGCAACCACATTGCCATTTTCCTCCTCCCTTTCTTCCCCGAAGTCCTGGGTTATTTCTAACCCCTCTATCTCTCCCACCGGCATCCCGTCGCCTTGGACAGCCATGGCGCGATTTCAAAATTCGGGCTTTTCCTTTAAAACAAAACAAATTTCGGTATTTTATAATTTTGAGCGCGTGAAGCGCGCTCCGGGTCGATCTCACTCCCCGACACCAATTGTTACAGATCGCGGTTAGGATGTTATAGACCGAGCGGTGGTTTAAAACCGCGACCTAACAAAACTCACCCGATTCCACCCGAACGTTGGTTGTATCGCACCCTAGCTGCTCAATGAGGGAAAAGACAAAAGCGACGCAATGCAAGAGGAAAACGGAGACAAAAAAAAGGTTTGAAATACTACTACATTTATTCCTACTATTTACACACAAGCAAAAAGACAGATGTCACGTTTATTTACAAGCACAAGACGCAGGTGACACAGTGCAAATTTAGCTTACCTACAGATTTAACTTATATCCCAGGACAGAACAAACAGAACGCTGACTCACGCGGGGAATGCCAGGGATGGCAGAAGGTGGATGGCTGGCGGGAGAGGAAAGGTCCAAGGGGGGGTCTTGCAGCTCAATCATGCGTTTGGCAGCCGCCGTTCCTTTTTGTTGGCCCTGCTCCAAACCGCCGTTCAGGCCCCCTTTGGCGGTTGCCGGGTGTCGCTGCTGCGGCGGCCTCCGTCCGCTGCGTTCCCAGGACTTGTCTCACTGGTCTGGTCCCTCAACCCTCAACCCTCAACTCTTTCTTGCTTCTCTCACTTCTCACCACCGACTCCTCTCTCTGGCAACCGACTGTGACCAACTCCTTGCAACCAACTCCTCCTCTCTTTCTCTCAACCGACCCAGACCAACCCCGAGTGCATCTCTCTTTCTTCTTCTCTTTTGGTCCACTTCCGGTTGCGCCCTTTTATAGCGCCCCCAGCGATCACGCCCCCGGCGCTTTGGACACGCCCATCGGGGCGCTCACCTCGGCCCTGGCTGGTCGCACGACCCTCGGGCTCCGCCCCGGACGACGACGGGCAGGCGCGCCCCTCCCCTCCTCTGACGAGGTGGAGACACGCCTTTCTTCCCTGACTCGAGCCTCGTGGTCAATGGCGGTTATTGGAGGGGAGGTGATTGGGAATCGAGGCTCAGCAATGACGAGAGGGGATGTAATATGGCAATCGAGGGTCGGCAATCACGAAAGGGGGGTGTGAAGGAAATGGGGATTTTTGGGGATGGGAATGAAAGGGGGATCTATTCTCTTTCACTGGTGCAATGGAGTACTTCAATTAATGGGAGACACAGCCTTATCCTAAAACACAGAATAAGATATAACTGTCAAAAGAAAAGATATATCGTGTCCTGCATGTATGTTTTTATGGACTAACTACGGGAACGCCCTTTGACCTTTATACAACCACAACGGAGGGAGGAGGGGTGATATTTTACAACAACCTTTTACAACAACCTTTTACAACATTTTACCACCACAACAAAATTAAAAAAAACATTCTCATATTCACAACAATATATATATATATATACATATATACATACACTGTATATACACCTCATTATAATATTTTTTGACTTGTCTTGGCTGATGTGAATATTGTATTGTAATCACATTCGAAGAAGCTTTTTGAACACCATAAGTCATAAGTTTGACCATGTTGCCATAGAAGGAGTATACGAAGATGTATTTATTGTTATTGATTGCAGATGGAATATGTGCTGGAGATATCACCTCTTTTCAAGTGTAATAGCTTTTGTAATATTGGGCTACCGACAAAGACCGATGATAAACGATGGGCGAGATACATCAACCTCAGATTCGGTGTGTGTGTGTGTGTGTGTGTGTGTGTGTGTGTGTGTGTGTGTGTGTGTGTGTGTGTGTGTGTGTGTGTGTGTGTGTGTGTGTGTGTGTGTGTGTGTGTGTGTGTGTGTCTGCTGTTGGTTTGTGTTTGTGTTTGTGTATGTCGTTGTTATTGTGTGTGTGGGGTTGTGTGTGTGTGTGTGTTCGTGTATGTTGTTGTTGGTGTGTTTGTGTTTGTGTGTGTGTGTGTGTGTGTGTGTGTGTGTGTGTGTGTTTGTTTGTGTCTGCTGTTGTTGTGTGATTGTGTTTGTGTATGTCGTTGTTATTCTTGTGTGTGTGGGTGTGTGCGCACCTGTGTGTATGTGTGTGTTTGTGTCTGGTCTGTTGTTGTTGTGTGTGTGTGTGTGTGTGTGTGTGTGTGTGTTTGTGTCTGTTGGGTGTGTGTGTGTGTGTGTGTGTGTGTGTGTGTGTGTGTGTGTGTGTGTGTGTTTGTGTCTGCTGTTGGTGTGCGTGTGTGTGTGTTTGTGTCTGCTGTTGGTGTGTGATTGTGTTTGTGTATTGCGTTGTTATTGTTGTGTGTGTGTGGGTGTGTTCGTGTGTGTTGTTGTTGTTGTGTGCGTGTTTATGTGTGTGCGTGTTTATGTGTGTGTTTGTGTGTGTGTGTGTTTGTGTCTGGTGTTGGTGTGTGATTGTGTTTGTGTATGTCGTTGTTATTGTTGTGTGTGTGGGTGTGGGCACACCTGTGTGTACTGTGTATGTGTGTGTTTGTTTCTGGTCTGTTGTTGTGTTTGTGTGTGTGTGTGTGTGTGTGTGTGTGTTTGCGTCTGCTGTTGGTGTGTGTTTGTGTGTGTGTGTTTGTGTCTGTTGTTGTTGTTGTGTGTGTGTGTGTGTGTGTGTGTGTGTGTGTGTGTCTGCTGTTGGTGTGTGTTTGTGTATGTCGTTGTTATTGGTGTGTGTGTGTGTGTGTGTTCGTGTATGTTGTTGTTGGTGTGTATGTGTGTGTGTGCGTGTGTGTGTGTTTGTGTCTGCTGTTGGTGTGTGATTGTGTTTGTGTATGTCGTTATTGTTGTGTGTGTGTGGGTGTGTGTGCACCTGTGTGTGTTTGTGTCTGGTCTGTTGTTGTTGTTGTGTTTGTGTGTGCACCTGTGTGTGTGTGTGTGCACGTGTGTGTGTGTGTGTGTTTGTGTCTGTTGTTGGTGTGTGTGTGTTTGTATCTGTTGTCGGGTGTGTGTGTGTGTGTGTTTGTGTCTGTTGTTGTGTGTGTGTGTGTGTGTGTGTGTGTGTGTGTGTTTGTGTCTACTGTTGGTGTGTGTTTGTGTATGTCATTGTTATTGTTGTGTGTGTGGGTGTGTTCATGTGTTCATGTGTTTGTGTGTGTGTGTGTGTGTGTGTGTTTGTGTCTGCTGTTGGTGTTTGATTGTGTTTGTGTATGTCGTTATTGTTGTGTGTGTGTGTGGGTGTGTGTGCACCTGTGTGTGTTTGTGTCTGGTCTGTTGTTGTTGTTGTGTTTGTGTGTGCACCTGTGTGTGTGTGTGCACGTGTGTGTGTGTTTGTGTCTGTTGTTGGTGTGTGTGTGTGTGTGTGTGTGTGTGTGTGTTTGTGTCTACTGTTGGTGTGTGTTTGTGTATGTCATTGTTATTGTTGTGTGTGTGGGTGTGTTCATGTGTTTGTGTGTGTGTTTGTGTCTGCTGTTGGTGTTTGATTGTGTTTGTGTATGTCGTTATTGTTGTGTGTGTGGGTGTGTGCACGCCTGTGTGTATGTGTGTTTGTATTTGTGTCTTTGTTGTTGTTGTTGGTGTGTGTGTGTGTGTGTGTGTGTGTGTGTGTGTGTGTGTGTGTGTGTGTGTGTGTGTGTGTGTGTGTGTGTGTGTGTGGGGTGTGTGTGTGTGGGGTGTGTGTGTGTGTGGGGTGTGTGTGTGTGTGGGGTGTGTGTGTGTGTGGGGTGTGTGTGTGTGGGGTGTGTGTGTGTGGGGTGTGTGTGTGTGGGGTGTGTGTGTGTGTGTGTGTGTGTGTGTGTTTAGAGGAAATTTCTCACCTCACATTAAATCAAGGCATATAGAAGGCGGTGAGCACGAGATGGCCACATTTGGCTCAGTCTGTGCCGTTAATATAATAGGGCAACACCATAATGGTCTCGATTCAGTGGGAGTAATAAGCATAAATTAAGCTAATTAACAACGTTGCGTAAATCCAGAAATCAATGAATATTCTGCCGAGGAGGTTGTGCATCGTTAAATCGCTGATGTGTGCTTCTGATGAGGATACGGATATTATTGTATTTTATACCTTCTTGGTGAAATGCTTTCTGCGTCTCAAAAGGAGGGCTGGGGGTGTTAAAGAATCGGGGAGGGGGGGACACCAAACAATTCCCTGCAGCACGTGTAACCCATCCTTAGCTCCCCAAAAATCAAATATTAATGCATCTCATTAAGGAGGGAATGCAAATCTGAAGGCAGTTTAATGGCTAAAATGAGGCGTTGCCTTGTGAGCCCCCCACCCCCACCGCCCTCCTCCCGTACTAAGCCGCCCCTCCCCCCTACCATCCTCCACCGAGGGAGGCAGTTTCAGTTTCGTGGGAATTTGATCCACAAGAGATCTTTGAGGACACGGTGCTCTATACAGTCCAAGCTCAGCATCATTATATTTCTCGGTATCGTTGTCTTTGTAAACTCCATCAAGTCCACCTGAACTGCCCTACCTGTGCCCTGACTGATGTTGGAGTTTGCTTCACTTGCTCCACCTGAACAAGTCCCTCTAGTTTAAAGTGTTCCACCTGACCTATCCGAGCATCGTCTTCATGGTGCCCTCGCTGGAGCTGCCCGATGCCGCAGCGTTTCGGTGAACTTCTTGTCCTCCACCTGTGCTGTCCGTATTGTTTCTATCAAGTCCCTCGAGCTTCAGGTACTCCACCTAAGCCGCCCGAGCCTTGTCGTGACTGATCCTGGAGTTTTTCGCTGAGCTTCCCGAGCTGTGTCCTGACTGCTGCTGAAGGTGCGTAACTAGGTGCACACTCCGGTGAGCTTGGTCTCCTCTCTCACTGTGCACCTGGTCACGTGTTTATTGAATGCTTTTTTTGCACACGTTCTTCGCATTTTCGCTCTGTTTGTCTGCCCGGGCATCGCTGCAGGACTTGGTGCCAATTGGTTACTCTGGATTGTTCAGCAAGGTAACTGACCCAACGGCAGTGGATCCTAAATTGTACTAAAGCGCTCAGTAAATATACCTGCGGAGATGAATTATTGATTGGACATACCTTTGGTCACTGCAGTCTTGTTCTGTTCCACAAAAGGTCTCAACAAAAAAAGGAATCTGGTTGTTTGGACTTCTTTCTTTTTACAATCCATATTGGCAGATGGCAAGGAGAGCTGGCAGGGCGGTTCGATTCCCTACCCAGGTATAAACTGCCACCCTGGTGCTTCACAGGTGGGGCGATTCATCGATGTGTGTCGTCCCTCGGATGGACATTAGACTGGGCGTCCTGTCTGCCGGCATTCGTAGGTGGACGTTAAAGTTCCCATGGCGTCCTTCGCAAAGAGTAGGCGAGCCATCACCAGCACAATGAGCCATTAAAGAAGAAGAAGATTGGCAAATGAGTGATGACAAGGGATGATTAATGGATCTTTTACAAGCAATAAGGATGAAATGAATGTTGGAAGGGTCACGCAGGCTACATCTACTTATTACGTATTCAGCCTGGAGGCTACATCTACTTATTACGTAGGCACATACCTATGCCCTCCCTCCACCTCTCCAGGTGGAGTATATTGAGAACATGTAAATCGTGAAAAGGAAGAGAAGGATGAACTATAGAGGATAGGCAGGATAGGCGGATGTGTGAGTTTGAGAGCAAGGATAAGGATTTGGGGAGGACCTACCCCACTTGCGTAAGGGGAGAGAAGGAAAAGGGCATGCATGAGTCGTTAGTGGGTATGGGGGTGAATGTTCTGCTGTGCTTGCGTATGCATTAAATAGATTGTCCCTCTTATGGACTTTGAAGAATACGAATTACGTTACAATGTATGCTTAAACACTTTTTTTGGGGACGAGTGTATCGTTTAGTTATGACTGTTAAAAAGACAATTGATACACAAAATCCATGTAGTGGATGATTGGAAATTAGGAAAGTTCGTATTACTGTGTTTTATCTTTTATATTCCTTACTCCTGTGAACCAGCCTGGTGTTGGCTTAGCGGTTAGGGTGCCGGCTTGGGATCCTAGGATCCTGGGTTCGAATCCCGGTCGATCGCCGAATTAACGCCAGGGGGGTTGACTCAGCCTGTCATCCTTCCGAGGTCGGCAAATTGAGTACCAGCTTGCTGGGATGAATGATCACGGTGTGTACCCCGATTTAGAATAGGTACACGGTATCCCTGCGCATCGTAAGAGCGTGACCAAGGGTTGGCGTCAGGAAGGGCATCCGGCCATAAAAACATTGCCTCAAACAGGGAACCATGATTGTCATGGGGCCCGCAAGGCTAACCCCCGCTCTAGCGGGGCAAAATGGCCTTAAAACGATCATTCATTCATTCATTCATTCACTCCTGTGAATACTCATTAATTTCTCTTTGTATACCACTCACTCACCCACAGGGTCACCATTAGGAGGACAGACAAGATATAGCAAGCTTGCTTCCGAGTCTTCTCTGGTTTTGGGTCCTACCTCCGGTGGTCACAGACAAACTGACCTTTTGGTACGTAGCCAGCAGGGGTTCGTTCACTGCACCGTACTTGTGGAGTGATGTTAACCCGGCTATCAGTTCTACCAATTATCCCATTGTATCTTATTGGCTTGGTGACATGCACATGTGCAGACCGAAAGATCACATGGACGTGATATGGAAGTTGAGCACCATGGAACCAAATTTGGTCTAGTGGACCAAACTACCCGTATTGCGTCTAAACCTTGTATATACATCCTTATCTACAAAATATGTAAAACAATGAAAAAAAAAATTACAATAATATTTACCCTCGCCAGAGGAGAGGGCATTGCATTTGAATCCGTTTGTTTGTTTGTTTGTCTGTCTGTCTGTCTGTTTGTCCGCACAGAATAAATATGATTTTCTCTGCAACCGTTGGACCAATTGACCGGAATTTTTCACCATAGGTGCAACTCCACCTGTAGAATTTTATAATTATGACGTCATAGGTCACGTGGTTCGGCCGCCATCTTGGAAAACCCGAAAAACTTTGCACCTCTATGGCTCCGAAAGCGCTGAATAGAAAAAATTGAGACATGGCTCATTTTAAAGAACTCTCCATGGGGAATAAAATATGCAAATGATGATGACATAGGTGCCTCCATTATGACGTCATAATTCGACAAGTACAAAACGTCATCCGATCAAGATGAAAATTATTGAGCATAATCTAGGGATACATTGGTTGAGAAAAAAAAATGATGACGTCATCGGTCACGTGGTTCGGCCGCCATATTTGTTTTAACACAAAAGCCTTAAAAACCACTGAAAATACATCCTGGCGAGGGTTTGCAATCTCTGATTGCTCTTTTTTTGTTTTTAATGTTTTACCTTCTCGTCGCGGGTGTATGTTGGCTGCCACGGTATTATAGGGATACCCAAAACCTCTTTGGTGTGCTTTAAAGAAGCTTTCCAGAAATCAAAAATAGCAGTGAGACTGCACAGGCCAATAATGGAAACCTACTTGCCTGCAGAGCTCGGCTCATTAGCTAAATGATGACTGCGGTGTGAGGATAGAAAGAGGAAAGAGTAGAGTTTGTGAGAGATTTGTGCATGGGATGTGGGAGCATAGGGATTACCGAACATGTGCTGCCAGTGAATAATCCAGGTGGCATCCCAGAAAGCGCAGCTCGATATCGCTACACCTTTGTGACATTCGTACATTAACAAGACGAACAAACTTGTGAATTTGTCGTTTCAGCTTCCAGTTGCTACTACATGCAAGTTGGGATAATCATTTTGCCATGCAATGATTAAACCGCTGCGCTCACAGTCTCTGTCTCTCTCTCTCTCTCTCTCTCTCTCTCTCTCTCTCTCTCTCTCTCTCTGTCTCTGTCTCTGTCTCTGTCTCTGTCTCTGTCTCTGTCTCTCTATGTCTCTCTATGTCTCTCTCTCTCTCTCTCTCTCTCAAACACACTCGCGCTCTCTCTTTCTCTCTTTCTCTCTCTCTTTCTCTTTTCTCTCTCTCCTTCTATCTCTCTCTCTATCTCTCTCTCTCTATCTCTATCTCTATCTCTATCTCTATCTCTCTCTCTCTCTCTCTCTCTCTCTCTCTCTCTCTCAAACACACTCGCGCTCTCTCTTTCTCTCTCTCTTTCTCTTTTCTTTCACTCCTACTCTCTCTCTCTCTCTCTCCATCTTCTATCTCTATCTCTATCTCTATCTCTATCTCTCTCTCTCTCTCTCAAACACACTCACGCTCTCTCTTTCTCTCTCTCTTTCTCTTTTCTTTCACTCCTACTCTCTCTCTCTCTCTCTCTCTCCATCTCTATCTCTATCTCTATCTCTATCTCTATCTCTCTCTCTCTCTCTCAAACACACTCACGCTCTCTCTTTCTCTCTCTCTTTCTCTTTTTTTTCACTCCTACTCTCTCTCTCTCTCTATCTCTTTCTCTCTCTATCTCTCTATCTCTCTCTTTCTCTCTATCTCTCTCTTTCTCTCTCTTTCTCTCTCTTTCTCTTTCTTTCTCTTTCTCTCTCTTTCTCTCTCTTTCTCTCTCTCTCTCTATCTCTCTATCTCTATCTCTATCTCTATCTCTATCTCTATCTCTATCTCTCTCTCTCTCTCTCAAACACACTCGCGCTCTCTCTTTCTCTCTCTCTTTCTCTTTTCTTTCACTCCTACTCTCTCTTTCCCTCTCTCTTTCTCTTTCTCTTTCTCTCTCTCTCTCTCTCTCTCTCTCTCTCTCTCTCTCTCTCTTTCTCTTTCTCTCTCTTTCTCTCTCTCTTTCTCTCTCTTTCTCTCTCTTTCTCTCTCTTTCTCTCTCTCTCTCTCTCTCTCTCTCTCTCTCTCTCTCAAACACACTCGCACTCTCTCTTTCTCTCTCTCTTTCTCTTTTCTCTCTCTCCTCTCTCTCTATCTCTATCTCTATCTCTATCTCTATCTCTATCTCTCTCTCTCTCTCTCAAACACACTCGCGCTCTCTCTTTCTCTCTCTCTTTCTCTCTCTCTTTCTCTTTTCTTTCACTCCTACTCTCTCTCTCTCTCTCTCTCTCTCTCTGTCGCCACCTATCGGCCGTCGGTGCGTTGGGTGTAGCGTCATGGCGGCTGTGAGCAACTGCTCTGTGTTTTGGTGAGTCCGTCGTGAGGTTTCCCCCCTCTCCTGCCCTCCCCTGCCCCCCTCCCTCTCCTTTTCCATCCTGTGTGCCTTGGCATTTGTTTTCATCTGTTCTACACCTTTGCCTTCGAGAGAGAGAGGATTGAGAGCGGGCCCATTTTGGGTGCGGCCTACTGGCGTTGACGGCGCGTTGTAAGCCATTTCTGTGCTTATAATGCACGTTTATTTTTTACTTTAGTTCGTTTATTTAGGTTTGATACCCTCTTGTCCGGCTCGGACAAGCGGGGGGAGGGGGGGGGAGGTATTTTCGCCGGAATGGCGAATGCACGCTCTCGTCGCGATGACTTTGAAGGCTTAACCAGGAAGCACGCGTTTGTGTGCGTGCCTCCGGATGGAGTCCCTGTCGAGGACATCATCCTCGCTGTGGGGAGCATTGTTGGGGATGAAAATATACGTGCAGCTTCGCGTATGAACCAGAAAGTGGTGGTGTTCGTTTCGGACGAGGAACTCGTCCATGACGTGGTAAGTGCGGGAATAACCACCGAAAGCGGTCACTTTATGATGGCGTCGCCGCTATTAACTCCCGCGACGAGAGTGGTTATTTCTAACGTGCCACCATTTATCCCAAATGACAAGTTAATGACCGTGCTATCACGGTACGGTAAAATGGTATCGAGGATTTCAACAATCCCTCTTGGGTGTCGGAATGAATGTGTTAAGCACGTAATGAGCTTCCGCAGACAGGTGTATATGGTCCTTCCAGACCGTGGGGACGACACAGGCCTCAACATCACTTTCAAAATTAATTTTGAAGAGGCAAATTTCCAGCTATACGCATCGTCCACCACCTTAACATGCTTTCAGTGTGGAGCGTATGGACATTTAAAACGTTCTTGTCCCAAAGCCTCGTGTGTCAGGTGTGGCAAGACAGGTCACACTGCCATAGTTTGTAAGGAGGAGGTTGCTCTGCTAATGAATACGCCCAGTGGGAGGGAGGTTAACGCTGCTCCACTAATGAATACTCCCAGTGGGAGGGAGGTTAGCGTTGCTCCACTAATTGAGATTCCCAGTGGGGGGGAGATTAACGCATTGCCACCGCTTAAAATTCCTAATGAGGGTGAATCCAGTGTTCCAAGCGTGAACGTATTTATTCCTCCTCAGCAAAATGTTGAAATGGACACTGATAGTAAAGTGGGGACGAGTAAACGAAGGGCTCCGGATGATAGTGACTCATCTGGAGCAGGTAAAAAGGTTGTGCTCGATTTGCAGGCTGTTGGTGGAAAAACTCTTCAGGATGCACCTGGAATCTCTCTGCAAAGCTTGGACCAAATAAATAAAGAGGAAAACCCAGAAAAGAGCATCAGGGTTCAGCCGCTAAAACAACGCGCTTCCATTACTCACACAGACGACGTTAATGATGTAAATAATTCAGGCCACGATACCGTGAATGGTGCATCATTGATCCAAGCGAATGTCGCCGAACAGGCTGACATCCATAATAAATCTGCCAATATAGCAGATAAGGGTGGAAACATAAATCCACAGGAATGTGGGAATAATGATTTCATGCCAATTGAGGAAATCAGTAATCAATGTGCTGATGTTTCCCAAACACAGCACTGCGTGGACCCCCCAGACAAGGGAAGGCTAGGTTGCATAGCAGGAGAAGAAAACGGTATTGACCCAGACCCCATTGGACCACTTTCTGATTTATCAGAATCGGAAGAGGAGGTGGAGGTAACAGCATTATCACAATTAATGGCAGATCAACCCCCAACCCCTCCCCATATTGTTCTCTCATTCCTCAATGAAACGTATAGACAGCAAAATGTCATCATTGGGGATCATTTCCCTGATTTGGCTCCCTTTATTCAGGCTGCAAAACTAGTCATAAAAAAATCTGAGGAACTAAACCTAACAAAATCGCAGTTTCATCGACTAAAGAAAATCATAACAAAGGCAAAGAGTGAGTACTCACAGTGTCAGACAAAATTTACTAATGAGTGATGAAGACGCTTAATCTTGCAACACTCAATATAAATGGCGGTGGGGCCAGTCACGTCCGCCAGATCCAAGTGAATAGTTTATTCAAACGGAAACAAGTTGATGTAATATTACTGCAAGAAACTCATATTATTGAGAAGGTTGAACATGACTGGTGCAGCATGTTCAAAGGTAAATGTTTCTTCAGTAATATGTCATCTGTATCTGCTGGAGTGGGGTTTTTGTTAAAACCAGGACTTGTACCTGAATCTTGCCTCTTTCAGGAGGTGATTCGGGGACGTTTTGCCTCCCTAGAATTGGTGATCAATAGCCTGAAGCTTATTATTTTTAATGTATATGCACCAAGTGAGAGTACTGACCGTAAAGCCTTCTTTACTGAAGTGATAAACCATTTAAATTTGTTTGACCCAAATCAGTGCATATGCATGGGGGGAGATTTCAATTGTACGCTAGAGCCCAAAATAGACAGAAATTCACCGGAACCACATCCCGAGTCCCATGGTGACCTCTCCCAGTTTCTTTCAGGTGGGGCTTTTTTGGATGTATGGCGATTGATGCACCCAAATGACCGGCAGTTTACATGGTGTCGATGCTCCAATGGCCAAGTATCCTTAGCGAGGCTTGACCGCTGGTACATCACCCCACGATTAAGGAATATTGTAACCTCCTCAACTATTACCCCTTCCATCTTCTCTGACCACCACATGGTCACGATGGGCCTATCTTTCCCTCAATTCAAACGGAGGAGCGCCTATTGGAAATTCAATACAAGTCTTTTGGATGATACCCTGTTTAAGGAAGCCTTTCGCATCCTATGGATAGCTATAGTTGGAAAAAAGCCCGTCTTTGCCTCCACTAACCTTTGGTGGGATAATATGAAAACTCATATACGACTGTTTTGTCAACAGTTTAATTCCCACATCACTCATGAAAGTCAAATCACATTGGCACGGTTGGAAACCGAAATTCTAAAACTGCAAAACAAAATGGCAGAGCAAGAAAATGAGACAAATTATAAATTGCTCCTTGAAAAAAGGACCCAACTCCGGGAACTATTACAGGAGAAGGCTGCAGGACTACTAGTTAGACTGAGAGTAAAAAGCATTAAAGTATCGGATAGTCCTAGCAAAGCCTTCTTTCACTTAGAAGCTGAAACGAAGCCTCCCCAGCTTATTTTATCAGTTAAGGACCCCAGTGGGAATGAAATTACAAGTTCTGATGGGGTAAAAATCACTATTAGAAAGTATTATTCTGAACTATTTGCTAAAAAAGATATATATGAGGATAAAATAAAATGTTTTACCTCCCATCTCCCAACCCTAACTGAGACTCAACGCCTGGAGCTGGATGTGCCTTTAAGCCTTGATGAGTTACAGCGTGCCCTGGTTGGAATGGAATCTGGAAAGGCTCCGGGAATTGATGGCCTGCCAGCTGAGTTTTACATGGAATTTTGGGACATTTTGGGCCCGGAACTATTGATTGTATTCCAAGAATCCTTGCGAAAAGGTGTAATGCCACTAAGTCTAAGGAGAGCAGTGGTGAGTCTTCTCCCAAAGTCAGGAGATCTCCGGCGGATGGAGAATTGGAGACCGGTTTCAATAATGTGCACTGACTATAAAATGGTTTCGAAAGCAATGGCAAATCGTTTGAAAAAAGTCATTGGTGATCTGGTTTTACCTGATCAGACATTCTGCATCCCCAGTCGTTCGATTTACGACAACATTTTTTTCGTGCGGGATTTAATGTATGCTCACCATGACCAAAATGATTTTGGAATATGTTTTCTAGACTTTGAAAAAGCCTTTGACAGCATTGACCATGTTTTCTTGTGCCATGTTCTTGAAGCATGTGGGTTTGGGGTAATTTTCAGGGCCTTTATAACTCTATTGTACACTGACATCTCCAGTGTAATTAAGGTGAACAATGAACTGGTTCCCCCCATAAAGGTTCAGAGGGGGGTACGGCAGGGTTGCCCAGTCTCAGGTTTGCTTTTTGCGTTAGCAATGGAGCCATTACTTTGCACACTGAGAAAGAATATCTCTGGCCTGACCTGTTTTCCTGGAAGCCCACCAATGACTATATCGGCCTATGCAGATGATGTTTGCGTCATTATAAAAAACCACCAAGACATTGTTGCTCTTGTAAAGTCCTTAAGAACCTTTTTCATGGCTTCATCTCTGAAGGTTAATTGGACGAAAAGCAAAGCTCTTTGGGTGCCATACCTTAATAGTTGCCTACCTGTCTCAACACATCTGCCTGCTCTTCCAGAAAACTTGGAGTGGAAAGCAGATGGTGTTGATTCCCTTGGTGTGTCCCTGGGCTCTACACAATTTGAGAAAAGGAATTGGGAAGGTGTGACTGGAGAAATAGACAGGAGGCTGAACCTGTGGAAAAGAGCCCTACCGCACCTCTCATTTAAGGGCCGAGTCTTAGTGGCAAACAACTTGGTTGCTACAACGTTGTGGCATCGCTTTATTTGCCTGCAACCACCAGAAGTGCTGCTGGACAGGATACAGGCCAAACTTGTGGACTTTTTTTGGGGAGGCCATCATTGGCTGCGGCCAAGCGTAATATGCCATACTTCATCTGAAGGTGGTCAGAGCCTTGTTCACGTGAGATCCCGTCTCATGGCTTTTCGCCTGTGCTCCATTCAACGCCTCCTATTTGGTGAAAACCTGCCAAACCATGCCTTGGCTTGCCATATTTTACAGCAGGCGGGTAGACTCGGCTATGGTCTCGAAGTATTCCTGACTCACCTTAAGTACGTGAATACATCAACGCTCCCCATATTTTACCAGAGCCTTCTCAGTGCCTGGGAAAGACTTTCCGTGAGCCGTAAAGCGGACACTTACTCCCCAGGGATGTTCGAGGTTGAACCCCTGTTCTTCAATCCTCTCTTCCCTGATGTTCTCAAGAGTCGTCATTTGTGCCAACGCTTTATTGAGGCAGGCATAAACAAAGTATGGCACCTTCGGCCAAACTCCGGTGTCGGGTGGAGGAATGTGGAGGAAATTTCAACCTTGACGGCGATTCGGTCCAAGAGGACAATTGGAACGATTTTGAGGAAAGTTGTTCAAAAACGTCATCAGCTACAGAAACTTTGGACTTGGAATACTTTTGGACACCCCAACGAGTCCCCGTTTCCGAAACTGATTTTTGACTGCTTTCCCAAGGAACTTCCACCTGTTAGCACAGGGACAAGTGTATTGCACGCTGAGAGCAGCAAGAGCCTGTATAGGTGGTGGTTATCTCAAGTTCTTGGTATTCCTCCGCTAAATGGAGTAGCACGATGGAAGAGGCTACTCCCTGCCGGGCCCCCCAATGAACCTGTATGGGAATCAATGTATTGTAAGCTGATTAACAAAAGAACAGGTGATCTTCAGTGGCGCCTTGCCCACTGGATCATCCCATGCAATACATATGTATGGAATTTTGCCCCAATATCTGCATGTTGCCCCTTTTGTTCTGTAAATGAGGATGTTTTTCATTTTTTTATTGGTTGTGAAAGACTTTTTCCTTTATTTGAATGGTTAGACTTTGTGTCGTTCAAAATGAATTTCAGATTTACTTTTCGATCCTTTATTTTTGGGCTCAAAAAGAGACGGCAACACAACAAAGAATATGAACTGTTGTGCTTTTTTGTAGCTACAGCAAAGCTTGCTACTTACCTGTCCAGAAAGGAGAAGCGGCATGGTAAGCCCATTCATCAATGCAATGTCATGACGTTTTTCAATGCACTGTGTGCTGCAAGGCTAAAACATGAGTTTGAGTTTTCCAAGATCATGGGTGAAATTGATGGATTTGTAGAAAAATGGTGTTTGAAAAGTGTCTGTGAAGTCCGCCAAAACGAGTTGGTATTATTTTTCTCTTGATTGTTCATAATATCTACACTTCGTAGTATTGCTGCAGAAGATTGCATTTGTTTTCGGTAAAATTTGAACTGATCAGCGCATGTATCTGTATTGTTTCCTCGCTTCATCGTTTTCTCTTGTTTTTGGCTTTGTTGATTTTATACACTGTACATCCATGCACTTTATATTTTTTGGAATAAAAGGACGTCAAAAGTCCAAAGTCTCTCTCTCTCTCTCTCTCTCTCTCTCTCTCTCTCTCTATCTCTCTATCTCTCTCTTTCTCTCTTTCTCTCTTTCTCTTTCTCTCTCTTTCTCTCTCTTTCTCTCTCTCTCTCTCTCTCTCTCTCTCTCTCAAACACACTCGCGCTCTCTCTTTCTCTCTCTCTTTCTCTTTTCTCTCTCTCCTTCTCTCTCTCTCTCTCTCTCTCTCTCTCTCTCTCTCTCTATCTCTATCTCTATCTCTATCTCTATCTCTATCTCTATCTCTCTCTCTCTCTCTCTCTCTCTCTCTCTCTCTCTCTATCTCTCTATCTCTCTCTTTCTCTCTTTCTCTCTTTCTCTTTCTCTCTCTTTCTCTCTCTTTCTCTCTTTCTCTCTCTCTTTCTCTTTTCTTTCACTCCTACTCTCTCTCTCTATCTCTTTCTCTCTCTTTCCCTCTCTCTTTCTCTCTCTCTCTCTCTCTCTCTCTCTCTCTCTCTCTCTCTCTCTCTCTCTCTCTCTCTCCACCCTCTCCTTTTCTCCTTTTCTCCCTTCCTCTCTTTCTCTTTCCTTACGCTTACCCACCCCTTCATCCCCTTAGCAGGCCCAATGCGTCTCCACATCCCCACCTTCCCTTCCGATACTTGCTCTCACCGCACCTGTACATCTGCATTCTATTCGCCAGCTATACTTAGCATGGGGGGATATGGGCGGAGCGGTTTCCCTTTGAGCCCAGCGGGAGCACACAAACCGAACCCGACCACCACGTGCCGTGTCTATTTCCCTCCCTCCATCCCTTCATTTTCCCTGCACTGCCAGTCCAGTCCATGCCAACCTGAGTCCAGATGTACGACAGCTAGCAGCGCGCTTCTCCGCCGCTTCCACTACGCATGCGTCACCTGCGCGACGTGAGTATTATCGTGTCTACTGAACTACTTTTACCTTCTCACATTATTTTTGTTCACTTAACTTGGAGCTCTACCACCTTAAGGCACCCGAATCCCTTTCTCTTGCATTCCTTCAATGCGCTCTCAAGTTTACGCACTGCATGGCATGGCAGCGTACCACCATGTGCCAATCGATGCTCCTCCATATAGATCTTCGGCTCTGATTCTCCCTGCTTGCCCCAGATGAAGTCTGTGCCCTCAACCCTGATAAGTTTACACCTGAACTCATTCGTATGTTCATCCAGCAAGCTTCTGTCATTACTGATGTGCTCACTTCTACCACATCCTACTCGTCCCCACAATGCTCAGTCGAGTTTCGTGTAGGGGTGGAGCACAGATGTTATGACAGTGGATGCGACTTTAACTCTATCCCGGAGCTTCCGGTCTCATGAACTGAAAACATTATTAGTCGTGAAATGTGCATGGCCGAGGTCTTCAGATGTGACATTCACGGCATTCATACAGGATACGTGCTTGTAGTGTCGGTCGGTTCCACAATCCTTATA
The DNA here is from genome assembly GCF_964187855.1 of Myxine glutinosa. Lineage (NCBI taxonomy): Eukaryota > Metazoa > Chordata > Myxini > Myxiniformes > Myxinidae > Myxine > Myxine glutinosa. Next base: position 28,275,435 of record NC_136272.1, read on the forward strand.
CCTCAAAATTTCCCCAGGACGTGTTTCATCAGCTTTGCGGAGCCTCGAGCCACTTTGGCCTTGCTAGTTCGGGCACATCGCTGGTACAGTGAGTGAGTGCCCTGCTGCATTCCTCTCGAAACACCCAAATGTCATTTCTCTCTCCCTCACACACAATTTTCAAGTGATTGTGCCTGGGGGAACCCTGAGACACAAATGCAATGCTGACGAATGGCCAGAAGCGTGTAAACTTCTGTATAATGTATTTTATGAACAACTGGGAGTTTTAACAAACAAATTTATTTTGATTTTGTGGCTGGCATACCTGGTGCCAAGGTATTGTATATGGCTGCGCGTCACTCAGAACCATGAAAATGTTCCTTGATTCATTTTCTCTGTGCTTCTTTGCTTGTGAAGTTTTTGTGAAGCCAGATCTGGCTCATTACATTTTGATCTCTTCTATGGGGCAGATTTGGCCCACCACATTTTGATCCGGCCCACCATGTTTTGATTTTTGCCCACCATGTTTTGATCTGGCCCACCATGTTTTGATCTGGCCCACCACGTTTAGATCTGGCCCACCATGTTTTGATCTGGCCCACCATGTTTTGATCTGGCAGGTGGACCAGATCTGGCCAATCATGTATTGATCCGTCCCACCACGTTTTGATCCAGCCCACCACGTTTAGATCTGGCACACCATGTTTTGATCTGGCCCACCATGTTTTGATCTGGCAGGTGGACCAGATCTGGCCAATCATGTATTGATCCGGCCCACCATGTTTAGATCCGGCCCACCATGTTTTGATCTGGCCCGCCACGTTTAGATCTGGCCCGCCACGTTTAGATCTGGCCCGCCACGTTTAGATCTGGCCCACCACGTTTAGATCCGGCACACCATGTTTTGATCTGGCCCACCATGTATTAATTTGGCCCACCACGTTTAGATCTGCCCCACCACGTTTAGATCCGGCACACCATGTTTTGATCCGGCCCACCACATTTTGATCTGGCCTGTGGACCAGGTCTGGCTAATCATGTATTGATCTGGCCCACCATGTTTAGATCCGGCCCACCATGTTTTGATCTGACCCACCCTGTATTAATCTGGCCCACCACGTTTAGATCTGGCCCACCACATTTAGATCTGGCACACCATGATTTGATCTGGCCCACCACATTTTGATCTGGCCTGTGGACCAGGTCTGGCCCACCATGTTGTGATCTGGCCTGTGGGCCAGATCTGGCCAATCATGTATTGATCTGCCCCACCACGTTTAGATCCGGCCCACCATGTTTTGATCCGGCTCACGTGGTGATACTTTGTTCAGTATTTCATGTGGCTTTTATCACTTCACTCGAAAACAACTTAGGAATACCGACAACAAGTATTCCCCCCAACATGGACATTTTCATCAAAAGGAAGCAATTTCTGAAGTCACATTAGGTAATGTAAGTTACTTTGAAATTGTAATTAGTATTGTGACGATAATGTGTATGGTTCCTTATGTTACATTTGCTACGTTTGTATCAAGAATCAGGATGTCTAGTTACATAACAATCATTTTTATATGTGCAGTCACCACAATCAGAATGATTAGTAACATTACTGATCCACATATGTGCTGTTTAAATGACTAACACATCACTAGGCATACATCTAGGCCACAGCAACTTTACCAATGGCTGTCAAGGCCCTCCGAGCCCCAATCGCCGACCTGTTTTAAAGGTAGCCTCTCTTTTCCCACATGGTGGGCCTGTCTTTTCATTCGTTTTGCTCGGGGTACTTAATACAGTCCTCATGCCCGCTTCCCGTGATGTGCACGCAGCAGCGGGCAACCGACATTGCCCAGACTTGAATAGATCGATAAACGCATTTCGATGTGCCGCCTGCTAGAGAGATGCACTGGTGGGGTACTCTCCTCCTGGGCATGAATGGGCTTGTCGATAGGTCCAAACCTTTGGCCCAGCATGGCAAGATTCTCAAGAGGTCTTTTATTTTCCATAATCTTGTCGCAGTGGTTTAAGATGGTCGGTACATTTTTTCAATTATGGCAAGATAGGTTTTGGTAGTGGATGTGAGTGTCCATTATTGGGTTTTATGGTTGATGTTTCTCTCAACAACCTCAACAAACAATCATTTGTCTGTTCAGGGATCTAGTGGTTAATGACACCCAGGCCTCTAGAAAATGACCGCATCAGCAATAACAACACACGTGTTCCTTTCACCACTGGAAGCAGGCAAACTCCACTGTACCCCAGCATGGTGCAAGCATTTCATTAGTGGAAACAATTTGCACTGTAAGCTGGGGAGATCCATGGAAGTAAACAAGGCAAGAGATGAGCTCTCTTTTCCAGACGTCAGACCGAAGGCTATGGGTTTCTGCGTCTTTCTGATTAAGCAAAGGGCTGCACATGGCGTTGTCTCACTCTGGGATTGTCTATGGACAAAGTGTAAAGTACAAGTCCTGGGTAGGGGCTGGATCGCCAAAAGCTGGAACCTATTGCTTCATGGGCTGGTCTGTACAGGTCAGGAAAAGAGAAAGAGAGATGTGACAATCCCTTCAGCTTATTGAGGACCTGATTGAATGACCATCCGGATCATCGTTTGGGCTCTCATCGAGGTTTCGACCCTTCGGTCCCAGAACCTCTCCGAACGGCAGATCCACAACATTATTTGTGGAGAGGGTCAGTCAGAGCAGTTTCATTGATAATGTTTGTGAAATGGCCTGAACTTTAATTTGAGTCTCCACCAAAACGAAACATTCAACGCTCACGAGGGTTCGCAAGATATTTAACAGCTGGTCTTGAATAATGGTGGAGGCGTCACCTGACCACAAACAAGACCAAAAGTCTAACAGCCGGGCTTGTAAAATCTTATAAACCACAAACACATATTATTAGCTTTTCAAACAGTCGCTAATGCTGTTTATAACATTAAACAAAGAAATTTGGAGGAATCCAGACATCCATGAGGTCGGTTTTACTTACAGAACTGAGCGAAGATCTACTGTAATCTATATACTCCACAATGGTTGGAGGTGTGCTCATTTACCAAGCAGCTAGCTAGCGCTTGCCAAGCCAGCCGTTCCGTAAGGGTTTTGAATGGAGTGCTTGCTCGAATGCTTAAACCACTTAGTTATCTCTCCACAAGAAACTTGGTAAATGAACACACACCCAATGTTCTTGAGACCCGACCATAGATCTACTGTAATCTATATACCTCAAAGAGGAATGGCCCTTCCTGCCACTCCCATAGTGAGCGGATGTACTTGTAAATTAAAATGTTGGTCGGTTCAGTCAGCCGTCGTAATGACATCATAGACGTAATGACGTAACAGACACAAAACTGATATATTTTAACTTCCAGTAAGTTTGCAGTCACTACGAAGGGATTAGCGTTATGAGTAGATTTACTATAATATTAACGTTACATTATCATTATTTCGAAAATGATATTACTATCAAAAAACCGAGGTGAATTCCTTACTTCCTCGGTTATTAATATTAGTGCCGAACAACGCTCATCACTGATCATGAACCATACACCGCTTCAATCCATTAACTTTCCATTCATGACATTAGGATTAAAGCATTACGATTATATTTACTATATTATTATTATTATTACTATTACGAAAACGATACTTCTGAAACGATACACTACTGTATTAAGAAACCTGGGCTTAATTTGTCCGAAGCGGTCCGAAAGTGAAGCATAACGCCTAAGGCCTATACGTACCATATTGTTGGAAGAGCCGTAACGCCGATGCTTTCGATGTTTGATGGTCATTTTAACAATCGGTTTGTTTGTGTTTCAGTTTCACATAGAATGAAAAACGTAAAGGTAGAGCATGGCGATTATGATATATGACAGGTTCGACAATATGTTTGGCATGAACGGCATATAAATCAAAATGGCGGAGTGTGGAGAGTCAGCCGCTGCACCGCTGTAATGACATCAGACGTAATCACATCATCCTGTCATGTGACCAGCTTCTCAGCTCTGATTGGTATACGTTTGAGGGGACATACATACATACATACATACATACATACATACATACAGATGGACGGACAAACACTGTTCTAGATGGCTCTGCCCGATGGGCTACGCCGGAAAAAGAAAAGTTGATGCAATACTTAGGCACTTTCGGACCTAGTCACAGCATTTAAGATCGGGAAGCAACTCCCATAGTTGGTGCTTAGACAAATCTCAAATGAACATGTTCATAAATACAGGGATATTCACAGGTAGGAACAGGAAGAGTAAAGATGTGTATTGCAACACCCAGAGCAAAGGTCTAAAGACATAAAATAACCGAAAGTTAGAAAATGGACAAATATACAGTGGCTGATGTCACAACGTGACATTGCGTCATGTATGAACACCGAAACTTTTGCAACCGGTTCTTGTTCATCGCTGTAAGCTGGAAACAAGTAAAACACCGGTAGATTATATCTTATCCCCAACATATGTGGGTGATGGATACAAGATGTAGCAACTTCTATTGTTTTGAGGATTATATTGAAGTGTCAGTGATTTGTTTTGAGTTTCTAATGGTTGTAAAATCAGAGCGGATTAACAGAGATTCTCCAGGGAAGCAGTCGTGCAATGCAGACAGACATCTTCGATGGGTCGAATTATGGATGTACACCTATAACTGCGGTCTGCAGGATTCAAGAGGCTTACCGAACCAGTCAGTGATGAACTTTTTCGATTCAGATGAGTTTGGCCATGAACACCTACTCTAAACTTTGTACTACTTCCTTCAATGATTGTGCCGACCTTATCAATAGGCAATGACTCGAAAAGTGTTTCTTCCACTGATACGATGCTCATTACAAGCGAATTTTAACAAGCACACACTAAAAGCTCGTGTGGGTCCTGCATTTACACGGGGAGATGGAAGTAGTACAAAGTTGAGGATAGGCGTTCACGGGCAAACTCGTCTTGATGAACTGTTGTCACAATCCGTGCACCACCCATGCTCTCGGTCCGGGGTTCAAATCTTAATCGCTCCCGCCTGGGTGGCACTTTTCATAACACTGTAGGCATATACTGTAAAACACTCTTCCACACTATCTAGAGATAGAGGAGTATGGCGATATTAGTGGGACTTGTAGGTACTTTGTGTGTGAGTGTGTGATGGCTACTGGGGTTGGTGCGGTGCAGGCAAGGTTTGGCCGAATGGCTTTCTCCTGCGCCAAATTTATTTATGTGTGTATCCTTGCGTGTATCTCGTTGACTTCACACGAGTTTACAAATGATTCAAACTAAGTGACTAAGTTGCAAATTACAGATATTAGAGGCATTGAAAACTTTTTTCAAAAGCCTGTTCTCGAGACCTTGGCCTGGAAATGCGGGGCATCCTCTGACTGCTACTTGTAACGGGAACAGTTTGAACATGCAACTTATGGATTACTGAATTCTCGGCCACTTGTACTAAGCCAGTCTAACATTCCTCTATGCTGTACTTATAAACTCTGCTCTTTGACTGCATACCACAAAAGGAAATGCAGATGTAGGGCCCCCAACGTGCGAACACACCAGCACGTGCCACACAACAAAACTATGATGCACACCTGATATACCTGGCCACTTGCCTTCTCAACATCCCCAGGTATTCATGAAATTTTTATTTTTCATGATCGATTCTCCAATGTTTCCCCCCAGAAGAGGCAGTTATAAGAAAGAAAGTTTTGTGAAACAGGAGATCATCGGTTGGCCAGCGAGTGTGCGAAGTGGTCCGGAGCTCTTTCAAAAATCAATGGAAGAGGTTCATTAAGCACATGAATGAGTTAAGTTATGGGGGTTTCCATTTGTATGGAGGGGTAGGAAATCTATCTTTCCTCTTTTATGTGGTCTGGCATCTACCTCTCTATCCACGTGCACAGTGCGAGCCACTTGCCGTCCGAAACCTGTCTTTTTGGATACAATATCGAGGCTTGTGGAAGACCTAGAACACGGAATGGATCAAGAAGTAACAGAATAGAATGAAGATGTGTAAGTAGAAAGAGACAGGGAAATACACCAACAGCAGTGTTGAGGGAAAAAATAGAGGGACACTTGGAGAAATAAGAGATGTGGGGAAGAATTAGGGAAAGGAGAGGACGCAAGGTGTGGCCAATATGGTCAAGAGGACTTGGAAATGAGGTCAAGATGAAACCCACAAACTCTCAGGAGGTTAAAACTGGGAATTTGGAAAGAGGTGGGCTTGTTGAGGGTTAACATGGGTAGAAAAGATGGGACATGAAGGATGATCTGCGATGGTGGTGAACAGCTGTCTTGAAGACCTGGAGGGAAGAATGACATTGAAGAGACTACGGAAGTGGTTCACAGGCTTTGTTAGTTTGTTTGTGGAAATCTTTGTTCGTTTTCGTCACCTTTCTTTCATCTCCATTTGCCTTTTCCTTCTTCAAGCTCTGACACCAAAGCAGTAAACGCCTCTTCCATGTGCACATACCCGCTGTGACGAAAGCATTTCTGCTGAATCTTTGTCGGCAAGAAAGCTTCAGTGAGTTTGCCTTCAAACTTCTTCCATTGACACGCACAGGTAGGGCCGATACTAATATCCTGAGTTTGGAGAGACCTTGGCCTGGGAATGTGGAGTAAATACAGACAAGTCACACACAGCGAGCAATTATTTACTTACTTACTTACTTACTTATTTATACACTAGATCTGGGCTCATGGAAGAGAGAGAGATGACAGAGGGCAAAAAAGCAATGAACTGCCCCAGTAGGGTCACATTTGGACGGAGTAAGCAAAGGGAATGAATGAATGAAGAAGAAGGGGATAAGACAGAGAGACACAGCAGCCAACAACGGTGGGGTGGGGTTAATGGGGATGGAAGAAAAATTGCAAGTAGGTTTGGGGGATTAAATGGTAGTGCACCACTTTGGGGAAGCCAAATATCGCAATACCCCATTCATACGTCGCATTTTCATGAAGCCGATGTGAGAGCCGCAAAACGTGTTGAAACAAAAGGCGAACAAATATTTGGAGTTGAATGCAAAGGTGAATTTGTCCTAACAGGAGTACTATATAAAGATGGTCTTATCAAAATTAATCTTACTGGGTATTCGTATTAATGGAAGTATTTCAAGAAAGCCTTATTATCCTGTCTAATATTCCTTGCAGTGACTTCCATACATATCTGCCTGAGGTCCTGTCTTGTTGTCACAACACAATGGCATGATAATAGTCAAGGTGTTTTCCTTGCCATTGCCGTTTGCTGGGCCGGTAATTAAATTGTCACAGTTTTGTAAGGATCCTTAGCAGTGTTGGGAATCCGGTGCATTGTGCTGATCATTTATTTCCTGCATCGTCGTGTCCATATGTGTTTTTTGCTGGAACAAACAGCCAGGCCCCTGGTTGGCTGCCAAGATGCTGCCCCCCCCCCCTTTTGTCATATATTCAATCCCACCCAAGCTAGGTTTGCCATAATTAATTAGTGTCAGCAGATCAGGCCCTGCCTGTCTTCCCAGCGTGAATCTTAAAATGAAAGTTCCGCAAGAAGCGTTGTCTGGCTCAGGAGCAAACGAGGCGTACGGGAAGATTGGATCGGAACCCCCTGCAAGGCCGTGGTGTACTCCTCGCATTCCTCGACTATCTTGGTCCGGGCCACTTCAACCATTCGCTCCAAAGTTCTGTCTTTTATCAATCTTCAACTGCTGTTCACTGTTGCAAACCATCCGACCTTTGTTTTCTGTTCGCAGGATGACGAGAATGTGAAGGCAGATGATTGCGGAACGAAGGCGGTGGGTGGTTACAGTGTCTGGAGTCCTTGCTTACTTTATGATCTGTCATGCAATGTGGCAGCAAATCATTCCTAATGCAAATCATATTCGATGGGATCCTCTGATTGTTCGCATTGTTGTGCTTTCGTGAAAGCAGACAACAGTTGTACCGGTGGTCTTCAGGGGCATGCCTTACAAGTGTCTGACAAACCACAACAAGAAAAAGAGCAATCAGAGATTGCAAACCCTCGCCAGGATGTATTTTCAGTGGTTTTTAAGGCTTTCGTGTTAAAACAAATATGGCGGCCGAACCACGTGACCGATGACGTCATCATATTGTTTTTTATAAACTAATTTATCCCTAGATTATGCTCAAGAAATTTCATCTTGATCGGATGAAGTTTTGTACTTGTCGAATTATGATGTCATAATGGAGGCACCTATGACATCATTAACATATTTTATTCCCCATGGAGAGTTCTTTACAATGAGTGGTGTCTCAATTTGTTCTATTCAGCCCTTTCGGAGATAGAGGTGCAAATGTTTTAGTTTTTTCCAAGATGGCGGCCGAACCACGTGACCTATGACGTCATAATTATCATTATAAAATTCTACAGGGGGAGTTGCACCTATGGTGAAAATTTCCTGTCAATCAGACCAACGGTTGCAGAGAAAATCATATTTATTCTGTGCGGACAAACAGACAAACAAATGAAAAATCGGTCAGAGACCGAGGACCTGCCGGAATGTACTTTTTTTTTTTGATTTGCCAACCACTCCCCGCCATCACGGTCGACTCTCCAATGCACAATCCCACGAGATATGCGGAAAGGACGACCCAAAACCAATTATCTTTTTAAGATTTGCTTTTGTTGAGGCTTTTGTGTTAAAACAAATATGGCGGCCTTACCACGTGACCGATGACGTCACCATTATTTGTTTTCGAAACTAATTTATTCCTCGATTATGCTCAAGAAATTTCATCTTGATCGGATGAAGTTTTGTACTTGTCGAATTATGATGTCATAATGGAATCACCTATGACATCATCATTAACATATTTTATTCCCCATGGAGAGTTCCTTACAATGAGCCATGTCTCAATTTTTCCTATTCAGCACTTTCGGAGATATAGAGGTGTAATTTTTTATCGGTTTTTCCAAGATGGCGGCCGAACCACGTGACCGATAACGTCATCATTATTATTTTTTTCTCCACCAGTTTATGCCGACATGGCGCTCAAGAAATTGAATATTGATTGGATGAAGTTTTGTACTTGTCGAATTATCAAATTATGATGTCATAATGGAGGCCTTGGGCTGATAGAGTTAAAAAGTGGACACAGTCTATTCCAGGGAAAGACAAATATGTGTGTATAGTTTGGCGATTCTACGTGCAACGGTGTAGACGTAGTACTGCGAACAAACAGACAGACTGACCGATTTTTCGTCTGTCTGTTTGTTTGTCTGAGATCGAGGACTTGCTAGAATGTACTTTTTTATCGGCCATTTTGGACAAATATGGCGGCTGAACCACGTGACAGATGGCCTCATCATTATTTGTTTTCTTAACTAATTTATTCCTTGATGATGCTCAAGATATTTCATCTTGATCGGATGATGTTTTGTACTTGTCGAATTATGACGTCATAATGGAGGCACCTATGACATCATCATTAACATATTTTATTCCCCATGGAGAGTTCTTTACAATGAGCCATGTCTCAATTTTTTCTATTCAGCACTTTCGGAGATATCGATGTGCAAAGTTTTTCGGCTTTTCCAAGATGGCGGCCGAACCACGTGGCCGATGACGTCATCACTTTTTTTCTCTCTACCAGTTTATGCCGACATGGCGCTCAAGAACTTGCATCTTGATCGGATGAAGTTTTGTACTTGTCGAATTATGACGTCATAATGGAGGCACCACTGACATCATTAACATATTTTATTCCCCATGGAGAGCTCTTTGCAATGAGCCATGTCGCAATTTTTTCTATTCAGCATTTTCGGAGATATAGAGGTGCACAATTTTTTTGTTTTTTCCAAGATGGTGGCCGAACCACGTGACCAATGACGTCATCGTTTTTGTTTTTTTCTCCACCTGTTTATGCCGTCATGTCGCTCAAGGAATTGCATCTTGATTGGATGAAGTTTTGTACTTGTCGAATTATCAAATTATGACGTCATAATGGAGGCCTTGGGCCGAGAGAGTTAAAAATTGGGCACAGTCTATTCCAGGGAAAGACAAATATGTGTGCAAAGTTTGGCGATTCTACGTGCAACGGTGTCGACGTAGTACTGCGAACAAACAGCCAGACAAACCAACCGATCAACATACTTGCCGGAATCTTTTCCGGCAAGTAACAAACAGACAAACGGACTCAAATGCAATACTCTCCTCTGGCGAGGGTAATGATAACCCGGGTACAGAGTACTGGATATGGGCACCCATTCACCGTTATTTATGTGACACACTGTGTCGTGTTTAGTATTCGTAAGCAGGTGGGTGCAGAGCCATATCATGGGTCTTCTCTGAAGGGCGGTGGCTCCGAAGACCCCTGCCCTGCCTGATAGCACCACTTTCGAAACGTGTGATCATGCAAGTTGCAGCCAATCCTGTTGCCTGTAATGGGGAATGCACGAACAAAATGAAATCCCATAAAAGGAATGGAAGATTGGGATGTTGGCGAAGAGGAAGGGAAGGGAGGGTCCAGACAGATTGTGTGGATACATCTTTATAATCTGTGTGCCTCAAGTTTCACGAATGTTTGTAATTTAAACTTTAACTTGAAGTCAAACACTTTTTCTTTTCTTTTAATCATTAGCACGTCTGGCATTCTTTTCTCTGGAGGTGAATGTTTGCTCACGTCCTGCTAAACAAAGTTGTTAAAAACTACATTTCCTGCAGACTTGTCATTTCCCTCCAGGACTGCGTGCATTTTTGGTGGGACAGATAGGTCAGAGGAAAATGCACTTTCCTTTGAGCCGCGTCTCCTAGGTTCGAATCTAGACCCAGCTGAGCTCTGACGTGCCACCCCGGTGTTTCACAGGTGGGGCGATGCATCGACGCTTGCTCCATCCCTCGGATTGGCGTTGACCCGGAGGACCCATCTGCCAACACCGGCTGTTGGTGGGTGTTAAAGATCCTTTTATGTCTTAGCAAAGAGTAGGCAAGTTGTCATCAGCATTTGGGCATTTGGCGGTTGTCAGGCCGTGCAAACAGCAAGGGATGGGAATTTTAACTTGACACTCAGCCATGCTTGAGTGGTCCCTCTCCTCCAAGTGAAGAGATTCATTTCTAGAGTTTCATCTCTCTGCCGCTCCCCCTTCTCTCTCTATCTCTGTCTTTTATACACTTATTACCCTCGCCAGAGGAGAGGGTATTGCATTTGAGTCCGTTTGTTTGTCCGCACAGAATAAATATGATTTTCTCTGCAACCGTTGGTCCTAGTGACAGGAAATTTTCACCATAGGTGCAACTCCACCTGTATAAATTTTTTAAATAATTATGACGTCATAGGTCACGTGGTTCGGCCGCTATCTTGGAAAAACAGAAAAACTTTGCACCTCTATATCTCGGAAAGCGCTGAATAGAAAAAATTGAGACATTGCTCAATTTCTCTGGAGGTGACTACCCACCAACCACCACCAGAAAAATATAGAAACGAACCTTTTGTGGTCGGTAAAGAACTCTCCATGGGGAATAAAATATGTTAATGATGATGTCATAGGTGCCTCCATTATGACGTCATAATTCGACAAGTACAAAACTTCATCTGATCAAGATGAAATTTCTTGAGCATAATCAAGGAATACATTCATTTAGAAAAAAAATAATGACCATCAGTCACCTGGTTCGGCCGCCATATTTGTTTTAACACAAAAGCCTTAAAAACCACTGAAAATACATCCTGGCAAGGGTTTGCAATCTCTGATTGCTCTTTTTCTTGTTAGTTTTGCATCACCTTTCCCTTCAACATCATCACATCCATGTTGCCCTTTTGACTTCAAGTTGAGGCCATTTTTCATCTTTGTTGTGCACTTTCCAGGATTGTCGATGATGTGGCCTTGTGGAAATCCGTTGTACACTTTCCCTTTTGGGTGGTGGTCCATTCGAATGCTCAGGGAAGGACTGCTCGCATTTTCCAAATTATATTGATGTTTCCATCGTTTCACCCTCTTTCCATTTCTTTCAGTCCCAAATTCCCTTACAAGGCCTTTCTGGCAACCTCTCCTTGGAATATTCCTGAGCATTAACTGACATTGTTGTTGTTAGGATTCCCGGAGTAAGTCCAGTGTTCGTTAAAACGTGATTTTTGCTGTTGATTTAAAAACGAGCACAGGAGAGGTGTTCTGGGGGAGGGATGTAGATTCTGCAGGAGTAAGAGACCAAACAGCTCTTTATTGTCATCTTGTAAATGACAGAAAGTGCTGCATCGCAGTTTCGCCAGGTGACATACATCACTCTTGAGACGGGGCTGCTTCATGTGCGTTTTGCGATTGTGAATTTTTTAACACCAGTACCAGCTTTCCTGCGCTGTGTGTGTCAAGGCCGTGAGAGTGCCTTGTGCTGAGGTTCATTTGTCTCCGGGTAGAATGTGGACCTCACCGCGAATTTGACCCTCTTGTGATGACCAAGGTGGAGAGCTTGTAATCAGTGTGTTTTGATATTCGCTGAATTCTCTAAATCATGCGAGACTTCCACGAAGGCAGCACCGCTGAGCAATCGGTCACAGTGATAAAGAGATGTAAAACTTGGCGGTGACAGCTTTATGTTTCATAACACTTTTAATCCTATGGGTAGCTTTCAAGTCACGTGGATTATCCTCATTACATGTGAGGGCGTACAAGCAGGGTGCTACATGGTGGAGCACGGCGTCTTTTGAAGATGCTGTGTAGAGGTGGTTGTCAATCTTGGTTTCATCTTCACCTATGATGATGCCAGGGTATTTATCTCCAAAAACAATTATTTCTGCCCGAATTTGAATGGTGTGCATGCGTCATTGGTTGTTATCTTACTATAAAATTCACCAAATGTCCGTCTATCCGTTCGAAGGTTCCGCAAAAACGGCTCAACCGATCGCAACGATATTTTGGGTGGGTATTCCTGGGACCCCTGGGAGTAAAATAGGCTATATTGTTTTTCCAATTTTTCCAAGTTTTCCAATTTTCCAGTTTTTCCAAACACGATGGAATAATATTTACCGATATGAACAGTGATGTGGCTTTTGTTGAAATTATACGTACCAGGAGAGAGTAGATCGACTCCTGACAAACTCTTCCCATATAAACGTGCGGCTCCGAAGCAACACAGCAGTGTGTGCAAAGTGACTGAGAAACAGGTGTAGCGGCCACTTCCGTTTTACAGATTCGGCGCGCAGTCTTTAAACATAAACGTGCGACTGAGAAAAACGTGTAGCGGCCGCTTCCGTTTTGCAGAATTCAATCTTTTTTCAAAATGGGCGCCATGTACTGTTTAGATTTTTTTTTTTTGCGTGTGAAATGATTCAACGGATGTTTATATGAATCGTTTAAAATAAAAAAGCCTTTTGATATTTTGTCTTTTCATTTGGGCTTCCCAATTGAAGCCCCGCCCATAGGGCGGGTACCGTTGCTAGTCTCCATAATTTGGGTTTTAGAAGGTGGAACGGAGTCCTCCCAGTAGTCGAAGTATCCTATCCATCCCTGCTTCAGTGAAGGATTGCGATTAATGTGCTAAGTTGTGAAGTTGTTGTTCTCAGAGTTTTGTTCCAAGGGCTCTTTTCAGGATCGTCGCTGAGCCCCATACAGCCTCCAACTGAAGTTCGTTTGTGGTAATGTTCCTAGGGATGGTTTTTAAGATCTCTGTAAGGTTCTTCTTCATCATTCCCAATGCCCCAATAATCACTGTTACAATTCCTGCACTCTTCAGTTTTCAGGATATTTTCACTTAATTCTTGAGGTCTTCGTATTTGGTCATTTTCTTGATTTCTGCATTATTTAGGCCAAAATCGCTGGGTACTGATATCCAATGCTGTATTTTCCCTTTTGTCCCCCAGTACAATGTGCGGTCGCAATGCTTTGTTTTCTATGTTCACGCTGGATGGCATCATCCGGTCATATGTGAACATTATGTCCTTGTTTTCAATTATTGCTTTTAGTTCATGTTTTCATGAGTTTTGTGGAACTGGGATGTTGCAGTTTCTGCAGTTGTGCCAGTGGATTACTCTACATACCTTGTTGTGCCTTTGGGTGTACAGCTGGTCTGACATGAGTTTTTTACATCCCAATAGGAGGTGACTCGTGCTTTCTGTTTCTACCTTGCAAAACCTATACTTGGCCGATTGACTCGGTTCTACCATCTTTTTAAATCCATTAATGTACTATCCATGGTCTTGGGCATTGATAAAGTAATTTGTTCTCCGTCCCAGTTGAGCTCACCTCTTCTTAGCCATTCCAGTGATCCTTCTTTGTCTATCCCCAATCTGTCCAACTTTTTCAATTATGTGTGTGTGTGTGTGTGTGTGTGTGTGTGTGTGTGTGTGTGTGTGTGTGTGTGTGTGTGTGTGTGTGTGTGTGTGTGTGTGTGTGTGTGTGCACGCGCTAGTAATGAATACAGTTCTTTTGAAGGTCTGTGCTATATGATGGCATATTGCACATCGTCGACGGATCGGTCTACCATTGTGGATACCTTTAAGTTCCAGTGGCAATAAACTTTTACTTTGTTCATAACTCATGAGGCAGGTTCAAAACATCTGAGATCTGTACGAGTAATTCCTATCCGACATGTGCAATCTATAGACGTACGCGAAGGTACAACTCTTTCTGATACGAAGCTTAATTACCTCCGCCACCGAACTTTTCACCCCTGTTTGTTTTTCTGTCTGTCTGTCTGTGAACAGGATATCTCAAAACGTTGTGGACAGATTCAGACAAAATTTGGTGGTGAGGTTGAGTGCTTCAATTAAGGATGAAATGATTAGATTTTGGTGAAGATCTGGATCTGGATCCGATAATTTTTTTAAGTGATTCTTCACCATTGAGAGTTAGGGAAAAAAACAACAACGATATATAGCACGATATCTCAAATAGTTGTGGATGGATTCGGACGAAACGTGATGGACAGGTGTGGTATGTGACGAGGAAGAATTGTTCCAGTTTTGGTGAAGATTCGATCCAGACCTGGATCAGAGAACTTTTATGCCCCCGTCCCCAAGGTGCCTGGAGGCATTATGCTTTCAGGTTGTTTGTCCGTCCGTACGGGCTAAACCTCGTTTTTCTCAGCAACCACATGTCTGATTGAGACGAAACTTTCAGGGTATGAGTGACACCCATGCAGAATGTTTTTATGATAATTGTGATGTCATAGGCCATGCGGTATAGTAGCCAAGTACTCGCAATGGGGAACAAAAGAATGATAATGATGACATCATCGGGGAAGTGGTATACCAGCAATAAATGTTTTAATTTAAGGCCCTATCCTAAAAATCTGAAATTGCATGCACATGATCTATGACCCATTTGTATTGAAATATTAAAGTTATGACATCATAGGTCACATGGTTTGGCAGCCATATTGGATTTAAGGAAAATATTAAATAATTGTATCTCTGAAATTGCTTACCCTATTGATGAGAAATTTTATAAATGTCATCTAACACCATTGTTGCATATAATTTGATAAGGATGACGTCATAGGTCACGTCGTTTGGCAGCCATCTTCGATAGAAAAACGAACCTTATCCGATCAACATGAAACTTCACAAACGTGATCCCCCTACCCATACATATGCAGAGTGCACATTGTTGATGTCATATGTCACGTGGTTTGGCAGCCATATTAGCTTGAAAGCCGGTATATTTTTTAAAAAGTTCCTTCTCCGAAAACGCTTCACCGATCGACGTGAAACCTGTCCTGTGGCAAAAATGTGATACTTCAAAACAGCTGAAGGGATTTAAACCAAACTTGTTTATTTTTAGGACAGCGAACGAGGGCATCTACCCGTTGTCATGAGCAGGGACTACACGGAGGCATATTGGCGACACAGTTGCATTGCTCTCGTTTATTTTCTCAAGTGTTGCTTCACCAATCGGAGATTTGGCCACATAAAAATATAGCCTGATATTTCAAAAAGTTGTGGATGGATTATGACAAAACTTGGTGGATGAGTTGGGTAGGTGACAAGAACAAGACGATTATATTTTGGTTCAGGTCCGAATCCAGATCCGACCTATCGGTGGATGCAAGACGTAAACTGCTCAGCTTGGCGGAGGTACGCTCTGTCTACCGAGTTATATACTCTAGTTTTCTCCGGAAGTCTTGTTGTTGATGCTCATTTGACCAATCGTCGGTAGATTGTCCTCGCTCCCTGCAAAGACCTTCGGGGAGGCCAAAGTAAGAGCAATATCCGCCGCAGCTTGGCTTGCAAAAGGAAATTGTTAAAAGAACTTCAATTTTGCTTTTCATCATATCGTAGGCTGTCGGCAGACTTCCATTACTCAGGATTAGTGTCTCCTGCTCAGCTAATCAATCGTCCTCAAATGAAGCGCTCCTGTTTGATATGCGTAATCCCGCCTCGGCTGCGCCGCCTCCGATCAAACAGACTTTGAACTGATAGAGAGTCCGAGGTGTGGGTTGTTCGGAGCCGGCGATCGTGGTGGTCGGGAACGTGGGTGGGAGGATTTAGTGGACGAAGGTGTTGCTAAATTGGCCTTTAATTGGCCGGCCTGTCCGTTCCACCGTCACGTGATGTGAGTGAAGCACACGCTCGCCATTATTATGTGATTGGTGGTTTTGGCGCGTTATTTGTGTTTTAATTATTATATTTTAACATTTATTTGATTTAAAGCTCGTCTGGGGTAGATGCAGGACAAAGACGTTAGTACACACCTGTGTGTATTTTCACATGATTTACATCATACATGCACATTATACTATCGTATGCTGTTATAGACTATAGGTAAGCATGTCATTATGGTGCACTGGATTTGAACCTGGGCTCTCTCCATCATGAGCCATTGGTTCAACAGGGAACGGTAAACACTCATTGGTGCCTTTTTATTTGGCATAACGCTCAGTGTCACCAGATCGCCATCAGCTGAACATCCTGACAAGTGACACATGTTGAGATGGGACATTTGTATAACACGGTGTGTTTGTCACACGAGACAATGTTTAAAAACCTACACAACAATGGCGGCAGTTCACCTTCCCTATCCCACTCCCGATTACCCTCCTCACCCACCCCCCCCCCCCCCTCACCACCATTTCTCCCCTCCCCCCACCACTATCTCCCTCGACCTCTCACCTCTCACCACCATTTCCCCCTTCCCCCAACGACATTTCCCCCTCCCCTCACCACCATTTCCCCCTTCCCCCACCGACATTTCCCCCTCCCCTCACCACCATTTCTCTAAACCCCCCTCACCACCATCTTCCCCCTCCCCATCACCACCATTCCCCCTCCCCATCACCATTTCCCCACCCCCCCTCACCACCATTTCTCCACTCCCCCCCCCCCCCCACCACCATTTCCCCATCTCCCCCACCACCATCTCCTCCTCCTTCTCACCACAATTTACTCATTCCCCCATCTCCATTTCCCCTTTCTCCCTACCACCATCTCCACTCCCCCTCACCACCATTTACCGGTCCCCCCCCCATATCAGTTTCCCCCTCTCCATCCCTCTTTCCCCCTCCCCTTACCACCATTTCTCTAACCCCCCCTCACCACCATCTTCCCCCTCCCCATCGCCACCATTTCCCCACCCCCCCCCCCCCTCACCACAATTTACTCATCCCCCCATCTCCATTTCCCCTTCCTCCCCACCACCATCTCCACTCCCCCTCACCACCATTTACCGGTCCCCCCCCCCCCCCCATATCAATTTCCCCCTCTCCATCTCTCTTTCCCCCTACTCATCTCCAATTACACGTCCTCCCCCGCCCCCATCGTTCACCGTCCCCCTCCCCTCCCGCCCCCCGAATGTGTCCCATCCCAAGTTATGCCACGAGACTACACCTCTCCAGTAGTTATTTTCTTTTTAGATTAAAAGTTGTTCGATAATGATTTATGAACGTACTCTACAAAATGTGCACATTTATGAATGCTGTAAGAACAATGGAGATTGAATAAAGATTGTAGTGTCAGCAAACCATGGATTACATAATGTGTTTGTACAATTTGTGTTATTTGATAACAGCGAGGAATTTACCCCAAAACTACCTTTTACAACACCCTTCCACTCTCCATCCCTCCACTATCCTCCCCTTCCTCCTTCTCCTCCCCTCCCTCTTTCCACTCCCCTATATGCCCCTACCCTCCCCTTCTCTCCCTTCCCACCCCTTCGCTCCACCCAACTCTTCTCCTTCCACTCCTCCTCTCACTTCCCATCCCTCTGCTCCACTACACTCCCCTCACCTTTCCTCCCCTTCCTCACCTCCCCTCCCTTCCTCCTCCACTTCATCCTCCTTCCCTCCCCCCATTGCCTTCCCCATTACCTCCTCCATTTCCTTCCCCCTATCTCCCTCCTCCCTCCCCCATCTCCATCCCCCATCTCCTCCCCCCATCTCCTTCCCCTTCCCCCTCCCCTTACACCCCTCCCCCCACCATACTCACCCTCCTCTCCTCCTCTCTTCCTCACTCTTCCCCTGTCCCAACTGTTCCCCTCCCTTCTTCCCCTCTGGCCCTTCTTCCCCTCCTGCCCTTCTCCTCCTTCCACCCTTCTTCCCCTCCCTCCCTTCTCTCCCTCCCTCCCTTCTCTGCCTCCCTCCCTTATCTTCCCCTCCCTCCCTTATCTTTCCCACCCTCCCTTATCTTTCCCTCCCCTCACTTATGTTTTCCTCCATCCCCTCCCCTCTTCCTCCTCCCTCGCCCTCCCCTCTTCCCCCTCCCTCCCCCTCCCCTCTTCCCCCTCCCTCCCCCTCCCCTCTTCTCCCTCCCTCCCCCTCCCCTCTTCCCCCTCCCTCCCCCTCCCCTCTTCCTCCTCTCCTCTTCGCCCTCCCTCCCCCACCTTCCCCCTCCCATCTTCCCCTCCCATCTTCCCCCCCTCCCCTCCTCTCTTGCCCCCCTCCCCTCCTCTCTTGCCCCCCTCCCCTCCCCTCTTCCCCCACACCTCCCCACTATCCCCTCCCCCCTCCCCCTCACCCTCACCTCTTCCCTCCTCCCCCTCCCCTCTTCCTCCCCCTCCCCCACCTTCCCCTCCCATCTTCCCCTCCCATCTTCCCCTTCCCATCTTCCCCCCTCCCCTCCTCTCTTGCCCTCCTCCCCTCCCCTCTTCCCCCACACCTCCCCACTATCCCCTCCCCTCTTCCCCTCACCCTCCCCTCTTCCCTCCTCCCCCTCTCCTCTTCCTCCTCCCCCTCCCCTCTTCCTCCCCCTCCCCTCTTCCTCCCCCTCCCCTCTTCCTCCCCCTCCCCTCTTCCCCCTTCCCCTCTCCTCTTCCCCCTTCCCCTCTCCTCTTCCCCCTTCCCCTCTCCTCTTCCTCCTCCTCTCTTCCTCCTCCACCTCTCCTCCTCCCCCTCCCCCTTCCCTCTCCTCCTCTCCCCCTCCTCCTCTCCCCCTCCTCCTCCTCTTCCTCCTCTTGCCCTACATACTCCACGGACTGAACCCTAATTTAGCTCCAACACGAGACCCACATTGGGTAGAGGAATCTGATTACACGATCTATCAGGCGGCTGCACAGGATCAATAGTTCTAAATATAATCGCTAAATAATTGAGAAGGTGAAAGAAAGCTCAGGCTCGTCCAGTAAGTGACGTCATAGCGAACCGGAGACTGAAGTTTCTCTTTGTTTCCTTGACGTCCAGTCAGATGGAACAACCCGAGATATCTGCCATTTCATCGTTTACCCCGAGTTTAGTAACGTGCTCAGTGCACCCGGCTCGTTCTTAAACGTGACCGTTGCCTCTTTTGGCCTGTGGAGCTAGGTCTCTGATAAATGGCTCCATGACGTCATAAAGGCTTCATCTCGTACTCAATGCGGTGTCGTGTATATCATATACTTAATTTCATTGGTTGTTCATTTTGGAACTATTGTTATTCATTTTGCAACTGGTTATACATTTTGCCTCTATTTATTCATTTTGAAACTAGGTATTCATTTTGAAACTAGTTATTCATTTTACAACTAGTTATTCATTTTACAACTAGTTATTCATTTTGAAACTAGTTATTCATTTTGCAAGTAGTTATTCATTTTGCCTGTATTCATTTTGAAACTAGTTATCAATTTTGAAACTAGTTATTCATTTTGAAAGTAGTTAATCATTTTGCAAATAGTTATTCATTTTGCTTCTATTTATTCATTCTAGAACTAGTTATTAATTTTGCTTCTATTTATTCATTTTAAAACTAGTTATTCATTTTGCCTTTATTTATTCATTTTAAAACCAGTTATTCATTTTGCAAATAGTTATTCATTTTTAAACTAGTTATTCATTTTGCAAATTGTTATTCATTTTGCCTCAATTTTTTAAATTTGAAACTAGTTATTCATTTTGAAACTAGTTATTCATTTTGAAACTAGTTATTCATTTTGCAAATAGTTATTCATTTTGCAAATAGTTATTCATTTTGCAACTAGTTATTCCTTTTGCAAATAGTTATTCATTTTGCAACTGGTTATTCGTTTTGCAACTAGTTATTCATTTTGCAAATAGTTATTCATTTTGAAACTTGTTATTCATTTTGACTTAATTCATTTTGCAACTAGTTTTTCATTTTTCCTTTATATATGCATTTTTAAACTAGTTATTCATTTTGCAAATAGTTATTCATTTTGCCTCTATTTATTCATTTTGAAACTGGTTATTCATTTTGCAAATAGTTATTCATTTTGCAACTGGTTATTCATTTTGCAACTAGTTATTCATTTTGCCTTTATTTATCCATTTTGAAGCTAGTTATTCATTTTGACTTTATTCATTTTGCAACTAGTTATTCATTTTTCCTTTATTTATTCATTTTGCAACTAGTTATTCATTTTGCAAATGGTTATTCATTATGCAAATAGTTATTCATTCTGCAACTAATTATCCATTTTGCAAATAGTTAGGTGTTCATTTTGCAAATGGTTATTCAATTTGTAAATAGTTATTCATTTTGCCTTTATTTTTTTCATTTTGAAAATAGTTATTCATTTTGAAAATAGTTATTCATTTGGAAACCAGTTATTCATTTTGCAAATAGTTATTCATTTTGAAACAAGTTATTCATTTTGAAACCAGTTATTCGTTTCGCAAATAGTTATTCATTTTGCAAATAGTTATTCATTTTGAAACCAGTTATTCATTTTGCAAATAGTTATTCATTTTGCAACTCATTATTCATTTTTCCTTTATTTATTCATTTTGAAACCAGTGATTCATTTTGCAAAGGGTTATTCATTTTCCAAGTATTTAATCATTTTGCAAATAGTTAATCATTGTGCAAGTATTTATTCATTTTGCAACTAGTTATTCATTTTTCAACTCGTTATTTATTTTCCAACAAGTTATTCATTTTGCAAATAGTTATTCATTTTGCAACTCGTTATTTATTTTGTAACTATTTATTCATTTTGCAACGAGTTATTCATTTTGCAACGAGTTATTCATCTTGCAACTAGTTATTAATTTTGCAAGTATTTAATCATTTTGCAAATATTTATTCATTTTGCAACTAGTTATTCATTTTGCAACTAGTTATTCATTTTGCAAATAGGTATTCATTTTGCCTTTATTTATTCATTTTGAAATGAGTTATTCATTTTGCAACTAGTTATTCATTTTGCAAAGTTATTATTTTTGCAAGTATTTAATCATTTTGCAAATAGTTATTCATTTTGCAACTAGTTATTCATTTTGCAACTAGTTATTCATTTTGCAAATAGGTATTCATTTTGCCTTTATTTATTCATTTTGAAATGAGTTATTCATTTTGCAACTAGTTATTCATTTTGCAAATAGTTATTATTTTTGCAAGTATTTAATCATTTTGCAAATAGTTATTCATTTTGCAACTAGTTATTCATTTTGCAACTAGTTATTCATTTTGCAAATAGTTATTCATTTTGCAAATAATTATTCATTTTGTCTTTATTCATTTTGAAATGAGTTATTCATTTTCAACTAGTTATTCATTTTGCAAATAGTTATTCGTTTTGCCTTTATTTATTCATTTTTAAACCAGTGATTCATTTTGCAAAGAGTTATTCATTTTCCAAGTATTTAATCATTTTGCAAATAGTTAATCATTGTGCAAGTATTTATTCATTTTGCAACTAGTTATTCATTTTTCAACTAGGTATTTATTTTCCAACAAGTTATTCATTTTGCAAATAGTTATTCATTTTGCAACTCGTTATTTATTTTGCAACTATTTATTCATTTTGCAACGAGTCATTCATTTTGCAACGAGTTATTCATTTTGCAACTAGTTATTCATTTTGCAACTAGTTATTAATTTTGCAAATATTTAATCATTTTGCAAATAGTTATTCATTTTGCAACTAGTTATTCATTTTGCAACTAGTTATTCATTTTGCAAATAGTTATTCATTTTGCCTTTATTCATTTTGAAATGAGTTATTCATTTTCAACTAGTTATTATTTTTGCAAGTATTTAATCATTTTGCAAATAGTTATTCGTTTTGCCTTTATATATTCATTTTTAAACCAGTGATTCATTTTGCAAAGAGTTATTCATTTTCCAAGTATTTAATCATTTTGCAAATAGTTATTCATTGTGCAAGTATTTATTCATTTTGCAACTCGTTATTCATTTTTCAACCAGTTATTTATTTTGCAACAAGTTATTCATTTTGCAAATAGTTATTCATTTTGCAACTCGTTATTTATTTTGCAACTATTTATTCATTTTGCAACGAGTTATTCATTTTGCAACGAGTTATTCATTTTGCAACGAGTTATTCATTTTGCAACGAGTTATTCATTTTGCAACTAGTTATTCATTTTGCAACTAGTTATTCATTTTGCAAGTATTTAATCATTTTGCAAATAGTTATTCATTTTGCAACTAGTTATTCATTTTGCAACTAGTTATTCATTTTGCCTTTATTCATTTTGAAACGAGTTATTCATTTTCAACTAGTTATTCATTTTGCAAATAGTTATTCATTTTGCCTTTATTTATTCATTTTTAAACTAGTTATTCATTTTGACCTTACTTACTCATTTTGAAACCGGTTATTCATTTTGCAAATCGTTATTCATTTTGCCTTTATTTATTCATTTTTAAACTAGTTATTCATTTTGACTTTACTTATTCATTTTGAAACTAGTTATTCATTTTGCAAATAGTTATTCATTTTGAAACCAGTTATTCATTTTTAAATAGTTATTCATTTTGTAACTAATTATTCATTTTGTCTTTATTTATTCATTTTGAAACCGGTGATTCATTTTGCAAATAGTTATTCATTTTGCAACATTATTTATTTTGCAACTAGTTATTCATTTTCCAACGGGTTATTCATTTTGCAACTAGTAATTCATTTTGCAACTAGTTATTTATTTTGCAAGTATTTAATCATCTTGCAAATAGGTATTCATTGTGCAAGTATTTATTCATTTCGCAACTAGTTATTCATTTTGCAACTAGTTATTCATTTTGCAACTAGTTATTCATTTTGCAACTCGTTATTTCTTTTGCATCTAGTTATTCATTTTGCAACTAGTTATTTATTTTGCAAGTATGTAATCATTTTGCAAATATTTATTAATTTTGCAACTAGTTATTCATTTTGCAACTAGTTATTTATTTTGCAACTACTTATTCATTTTGCAACTAGTTATTCATTTTGCAACTGGTTATTTATTTTGCAAGTATTTAATCATTTTACAAATAGTTATTCATTTTGCAACTGGTTATTCATTTTGCAACCTTCTCTCCCCGGGTGAAATTAAAGACCCCGTCTGTATATCATGTTCTCAAAATTTTGAAATTTCTGCAGCTCCCCTTCCCCCAAGCCCCCAACTCCCCCCACCGCCGTCCCCCTTACACTGCCCTGTCGTCTTTTCTTCGTATCTATATATTTGGAAGCAAACTTTGCCGGAGTTGAGATGCTATATGTTATTTATGACTTTTGCTTCACACAGTCCTGCGTGTTCGCTGGGGTTGACCCGGCTTTGGCGAGCTTGGTGGGCAGCGCTGCGGTCATGCATCAAACGCTAGACCTTTACCCGTGGACATAATGGCTGCCCGGTAGCTTGAAGCCGTGATCGGGGTGAGTTTCCCCCATTGCCTTCCCAACGTTCCGTGCACACTTTCTATTTCCTCCGTGGTGCCGTGCCCATTAACCCCGTCATCGTATCCCCTCATGCTTTGCCCGACGACCTGGCGTCGGGAAATTGACCGCAAAGTTCCAAAATGGAGGGAGACTTCACAATGGTACATATATTCGGCTCGGGTGTGATTCAGCGCGTTCACTCTCCGTTTGCCGCGGATTCAAATCATAAGGGATGTGTCTGTTGAGCGTGCGAAGACGATTTGGTAACTCGATAATCTGCGGCTTGTCAATCCGGCTAAGTGACTTTTTCGGTTCGACTACATCCAACTTCAAATCCCTCGGTGTCCTCGGCAGCTCGACGGTGATCCTCTTCTCAAATGAAATGACTTTGTGGTTGATGAGTCGTCCATGGCATCCGAAGCCATTTACAAATCCTAACCTTTCATTAACATGTGCGCCTGATGTTGGCTGGACGCTTAAGGTGGCTGACTTAAGATCTTAGAGTCTTGAGTTCGAGCTCCTGTCCAGTCGTTAACTGACTCTATGTGGGTTGACTCAACCTGTCATCCTTCCGCGACTTCGGCAAAACGAGCTTCAGCTTTTTGGAAATGCACTGCATCAGAGGCGCAGCCGCATCTCCAAAAAATGATGCAGCCAAGCAGGCACAGGCCTCATGTGAATAACGAAAAAATTACTCCTCGCGTGCCGAGATATTGGTACCGGCCGAGCAGCAGATGAAATGAAATACCTCGACCTCGTTTCCCTCGAACCACCAGAGGACACTGCCTAGGATAAGGGCCGGTGTGATGGCAATTTGGAGTTAATTTGAACATGGCTATCAAGGTGGTCATAAAAATAATAACTGTCTCTCGGGCCTTCAAGGGAAATTTCACTTGCTAAGAGTCAATCTGGGTTCATCGGGCCACTGTGTCCGGCAGGCCATTTTATATGGCCTCATGCCTCCTTTTTAAGGACTCGCCAAGATGGGATCTTTGGATTCCGGCCATGAAATGATGAGCGCTTGCAGCATGCCTGAGCAGCATCTCGTGCGAAATTTCGCAATACATTGTGCTTACTAACCATGGATACATTAACACCTCTCAAATTCGGATCATTTGCATCCGTGCCTGCTTCCCTGACTCTATGATTTTATTTTAGTCTTTACTGTGTTCATAATTAGCCTCCCATTGTTCCTGATTGGACAGAAGATGCCATTGTTTGTATTTGGTCTGTGTGTCACTGAAGGTGTGAGTGTGTGAGTCCGTCTGAGTAGAAGACGGTTCACGACCCAAGCGTAAGCATCTCCTTGCTTCTTCGAGCAAGAGTAATTCTTCATTCCGGATTATACCTTCGTTTACAACTATTATGTCTTACTCATGAAAAATATATTGCAATGTGTTTAGTTAATAATTCCCACCCCACCCACCGCCAGCCCCTACCCCGACTTTTTATTTATTTAAATAAATCCTTCATCCACTTCTGATTTTAAGAATGTATGCCAAGATGGAATTTTTTACGCCTCTCTTCCAAGCACACTACTTAGAGGATTATCCTCTAAATACCTGTAGTCTATTATCCCTTTCCACTTGCGAGTTAAGTCGTCATTGTCAGGTTGTTTTTATTTTATTGTGATCTTGGTCTCATGTAGGAACTTGTACATGCATCACATGCAGGACAAGCTAGGTCTACATAGGGGATTTTTCCCATGAATTACAAGGATATCAGGAAACGGTGGATAATAAATATATATATATATATATATATATATATATATATATATATATATATATTGTTGCGGATCTGCCCACGGCCTTCTCCCCTTACCAAGGGGGGGATTAGTCCCCTTGTCTTTGACTGACCTGGCGCGACCCGGAACCTATTACGTCCCTTCCGGACAGCGTTAAATAGGGTTTCAGGACCAAATTCGATGTTACCTAAGTACTAACGCTGCCCTGGAAGCAAGGAAATAAGCCCCGCACGAACCACGTGTGTTGGTGATACGCCGAGCGGTTTGCGTACACGTAATTCGCGCTATCATTAATTACTAGACCCCGATTCAAGCGGTTCTTATTTGTACCACGCTTAGTCAATGGAGAAATCACAAAGGCGATCGAATTGGAAAGCAAAGGAATAACAGGTTTAATTATTATTATTTACAATGTACAATGGTAGAAGAAACAGAGACACAGAGCAATCCTTAAAACAGTCTTATACTTAATCCCAAGGACACGGGCCCGTCTCACACACACTCACACGGGGATTGCAGATGGCAGGACGGTGTTTAGCGCGTCCAGGGATGGCTCCCGTGCAGCTCTCTACGGCCCCCGGCACGTCCTTTGGAGATGCAAGTCGGTGAAAGCAGGAGCTCGCCACATGTCGACTGAACGGAGCGGGTTATGACGGGGCGAAATGGTAGGGAGCGGACTTTGGCGCGGCTGGCGGTTATTCACTTGCGGCTATGGCCACGCTTACTCGCGTGGCTGGAAATGCGCTATATGCGTTTACCGGCGCATCTGGCTGCGCCCGCATACTTGTATGGTTCAACGCCTCTTCTTCTCTCTCTCTGCACAAGTCCTCAAACAACGCGCGTATCCTCTGCAAGTCCTTTGCAACACGCTTATCCTCCGCAAGTCCTTTACGAGCAAGTCTCTCCCAACAAGTCCTTCTCAATCAAGTGTTCCCACGCTAGTCCTTTAACGTTCTCCACTTGCCAGTCCTAATCCTTTCGCCACCGCCGTTCAAGTCCTGATTGGCTGGTGGTTCTTACCGTCATCGCCTCCGCCGCTCCCGATCTCAACGCCACCCCCACCTTTTCAGGCCTACCTCGTGTTACTCGACTAGTAGTCAGCCGAATGGGGCATGGGATCAATTACGCCCATAGAGGTAGAATTGGAGGGTGGACGCAAAATGAATGGGGCCTACTCTCCTGTCTTTACACAACGCAGGCACTAAGAGGGGAAATGGCCTATTTTTACACATACTAAGACATAACTATACTACAAATGGGCCTATATGTTGCTCGTGTGACTAACTATGGGGGGCAACCCTTTAACCTTTAATGACTTCCATGTGCCAATCTCAAAACCGCAGCACTGCCCCCCTCCCTTGCCAGACTCGTCCCCGAGTCGAACCCACACAAGTGAGAACGACCGGTTTTGAGAAAAGTTTGGGACTAGTTTTTAAATTACGTGTGACACTTAGATGTGGTTCCCCTCTAACATTTAATCTAACTCCCTGTATGTGACAGTTTTACAACACTAGATATGTCCCACCTACTTTGTTGTGTAACTAACTCTGACTCACACCCACAGCTAACCGAATTGCGGATTTGTTGTGAAACTAAACATAAAGCCGGTGGGTAGCATCTTATTTACAACACTAAACCTAATTATTTACATTTCTATAACCCAGGACCTGTTCTTTTGTGGAAAGAAGTTTGGAGGGGAGAAAACACAGCAATGCACCAATGCACCAATACACATTTCACAAAACAGTTCACATTTCAAATGTCGTATTTGCTGCTTGGCTGCATCTTCCTGCTTCCTGCTTCATCTTCGGTGTGCAATAATAAAAAAACTTAAAGGTCTTCTTTCCTGGCACACCAGAATACAATGTACAAACAGAAACAAACCATGTCCGTTTTGATTGCCAGCAGGGCCAATCATGTGGTTCGACTGCGTGACATCGACGCCACTTAAAACCAGTGGTCCGCAGGTGCAAGGTAAGTTTGCAGCAAATGACTGCTCAGCAAAAAGGCAAGGCCACAGAACGTGTGGTCCATAAGGTGTATTGTGGTGCAGCAAAATGCAGCATGGGTGCCGCACAGGTGTAGCCAGTTGCAGCTGCACAGTTCAGTGTTCCTGCACACTTCCCCTCCAAAATGGGTCCATTGGTGGGGAGGAAGACAAAGCACAGTTAGCAAAGGAAAGGACGCAAATGTACACACAATACATGGCAATGCAACATGAGGGGCGCGGGAGAGCGAACAGAGCAAGCTCGTCCCTAACCGTTCGTACCCCCCCCCCCCCCCCGCCCCCCATGTCAGCTTACACTACCCTTGCCTTTACCCCTCCCTGTATTTACACTTTACAAATTCGTCTCTACATCCTGTCTCCCATATCCCCCTCTAAACCAAATTCGCCTTCCAATCCCTCCCAAGAAGGAAGAGATGGAATAAACACACAATGTCACACTTCCACGTCATGATGCGTCTCACTTACTCAACAGTTTACAAAACCCGGTGTGGAGTTCCGTCTCCTTGGTGAGTGGATGTGGATGGTGCGAAGAGATTTCTCATCCTACCTATCCTCTAATAACATTAACTCGGTTACACTACCCGGGGTCATGCCCTGCCAATTCAATTGGCCGTCGTTACACTATGTGGTTCTAAAAACCAATTCCCATTGACCCACCCTGTGGTGCCCTACGAATTTGGGTCTCACTCCCCAATTTTTCTTACTGTGCCTTTGCACAATTTCGGGGCTGGGTCGTGTGGCTCCACTAGCAGGTCCAACTACCTGCGCACCTCCGCCACTGAAGTCGCCACCTGAGCTTACCTTGCTCCTTGCGACTACCCTAAATCGGGGAAGGCCCCTCCTGGCTCTCTCACCCCTCTGATGCCCTCTCTGGCATTGGGCTACCCGGGTCCTTCTCCTGGGATCCTCGGGCCCCACTGAACACTACTCTGACTGGCTCCCAGAGCCTACCTGCGGCCTCACCTGGCCGACAAACTACCAGTGGCGGAGTGCCCCAATAACCATACGCACCAACAAAGCCCACACGCCCAGCCATTCCACAGACTCATGCACCCATCCAAGCACTTCCTGCTACTTCCTGCACCACAGATGTCAATATCCAAACAATTTACCTAACCGTCTACCTGATTTTAAACTACCCTCCCTGGGTATTCGTGAAGGGGTCCATCTCCCCCCATTCACTCCTTTGCACCATGCATTCCACACCTTCTATCCCACACCAAGCATTCCACACAAAATATTCTCACACACACCAAGCTCTCTTGCACACCTCTTGTGCTCTCATACCTTTTCCCCACTTGCACACCATGCAAGTCAATTCACACCAACACAACTCCATATGTCATCAATACACCACTCATACACCACCTCTGGTCATCCCCGACCAATGCCTCATTTGCGCCTCAATCTCAAGCTCAACACACAGTGATTCTCATTCACACAGCATCTTCTAACTAGCTGCTTTCCCCCTAATACTCGTGCTTTCCCGTCTTCCCTTCCACTAAGCACTCCCTCGTCATTATCCTCCTTCTAATCTCTCTATGTCCCCTCTACCTGTACCAAAGTCACGACTTAAATCTCGTCCCTATTGTCATCTCTAAATCCCTAACAATATCCTAGCCCGCCCTCAGCTAGTTTACACTGCCACCCCATACTCTAATGCTCATGTGCCCCAATGAGGGATGGTAGAATGACCATCCCTCCACACCGGGTACCATTCGCCAACACTATGGCTATCTGTCCACTCCACTCGAGCCTCTCAGTGTGGAAATACATCGTCGTTACAGCTCGGCTTTGAAAAGCCGAGCAATGCATGCGGGTGGTTGGTCTACTGTACGTTGGGTCCGTCCGGCATTTTCGATTCAGGGGAGGAGGTTTTGTTGGGCCAAGGTTCCAGGCGCCATCTCTGCGCGGAGCCTTTCGGTCCCCGGCACGATGGCCCAACCTCCCACAGTCGGAGCACCGCGCGACCTCTCCTACCCCCCCTCGAACCGTGCCAATCACCTTTCCCGCCAAGGCACGGCACCGTCGATACAGGGTGGGGCCCGGCACGAATCGTGCACGGCGCTCCTTGCAAAACCGCCGCGGCAACGATCCCCGCTGGTCCCCGCAGCACACAAAGCACACCACGCACCGAGGGCTCGCGTCAGCTATCCGTCGCCCTAAACGCTGCCCCGGTCTGCGTCAATGCCCGAGTCGCATTCTCACACCCACACGCGACCCACTCCTCTCTCGCACACCGAGGCGCCCCCATACACTCCATTACTGCACTCTCCTGTGCACACTCTTCTCTTGCATACTCAGGCACTCTCACGCCATTCGCACACTCCATCATCACACACCCTCGCGCACATCCTGGCGCACTCATACTACTCGTGCACTCCGTTACACACTCGGCCATCGCACACCCTCATGCACACTCTTTTGTTACACACTCAGTAACAACCACAGGTGTGCACTCTCCCGGTACACACCCAATCATGCGCTCTGGTGTGCACTCCTGCACACTCTCTACCACGCGCTACGGTGTGCATTCTCGCACACTCTCTTTGGCCATCGCACACTCTGTTTCACACTCGGTTTCACACTCTTCCCACATACACTCCATTATACACTCGCGCTTCGGTGCCGTTCGCACACGCGTGCCATTCACCCTCACACATCGCACCATGGACCTTCCACGAGCGCCCGGGTTACGTCGCGATCCCAAGCGCGCCAAAAATCTTTTCACGCCAAATAATTTCGCACCATACACGCTCCTACTCACCTTAAGGACCCTCTTTTCCTCCAGCACCTGCAAACCTTTATTGGGATTAGCAAGCACGGCATCAGAATGCGAACATGGACTTTGCACATATTCCATCACTTCCCTCGATTTAATCTCTAACTCTGCCGTCTCTTCGGCCCCAATTTCAATTATAATCATTTCATTGTCCTCGACGACCGCCGGCGCCAATAAAATTTCGTCTTCCAATTCGACCTTCCCCGGCGCTCCTGACATTCCTTTATTCAATTCGACGGCCGTCGGCTCTTCTACACCCCGAGTCGCGATTTCTACCCCCTCGGTCAACTTGACTGCGCTCTGCTCTACCCTGCTCTCCACGCGTTCCTCACATCGCGTTACCCCGTCGCGTCCCTTTGTGACCTCTTCGCTCAACCTGTGTCTTATGTCCTTCCCTGCCTCTTTCGTTTCCTTTTTCGACGCCACCCTCATTTTTCTCAATTCGTTCTTTCGGGTGTCCATTTTGCTTTCCAGCCCGTTTTTCAACTCTTCCAATTATTGATCACCCATCTGTTTTATGTCCCTGGTGGATTTGTCCCCCATTTCCTTCAATTGGCCACCCATTTCTTTCAATTGGCCACCCATTTTGCTTCCCAATTCATTTTTCGCCTCCTCCTATTCCCGGGTGGATTTGTCGCTCTGAGCATCCATCTTTTTCTCTTGGATGTCCATTTTCCCATTTAGTTTATTTATGCCATCATTTAGTCCCTGAATTTCGTCCTTCATTTCCCTTCTTGTTTTGTCCCCTTCCTTTTTTATGGATGCCATGAATTGAGTTAGGAGTACGTGCAGGTCCGAACCCCCTGGCGCCGCGGGCTCGGCCCTCGCCGCCATGTGCGAGGTGCCGCCATTTTCTACCCCTTCTGCCGGCCCTTCTTCTGCTTCCTCCTCTTGCTCCAACTCTTCCCTTGGGTCCTGGGTTATCAACTCTTCCTCTTCATTTACCCCCACCGGCATTCGGCCGCTTTGGCTAGCCATGGCACGAATTTAATTTTGGTTACCTAAGTACTAACGCTGCCCTGGAAGCGAGGAAATAAGTTCCGCACGAACCACGTGTGTTGGTGATACGCCAAGCCGTTTGCATACACGTGATTCGCGCTATCATTAATTACTAGACCCCGATTCAAGCGGTTCTTATTCGTACCACGCTTAGTCAATGGAGAAATCACAAAGGCGATCAAATTGGAAAGCAAAGGAATAACAGGTTTAATTATTATTATTTACAATGTACAATGGTAGAAGAAACAGACACAGAGCAATCCTTAAAACAGTCTTATACTTAATCCCAAGGACACGGGCCCGTCTCACACACACTCACACGGGGATTGCAGATGGCAGGACGGTGTTCAGCGCATCCAGGGATGGCTCCCGTGCAGCTCTCTCCGGCCCCCGGCACGTCCTTTGGAGATGGAAGTCGGTGAAAGCAGGAGCTCGCCGCGTGTCGTCTGAACGGAGCGGGTTATCATGAGGCGAAATGGTAGGGAGCGGACTTTGGCGCGGCTGGCGGTTATTCACTTGCGGCTATGGCCGCGCTTACTCGCGTGGCTGGAAATGCGCTATATGCGTTTACCGGTGCGTCTGGCTGTGCCCACGTACTTGTATGGTTCAACGCCTCTTCTTCTCTCTCTCTGCACAAGTCCTCAAACAATGCGCGTATCCTCTGCAAGTCCTTTGCAATGTGCTTATCCTCCGCAAGTCCTTTATGAGCAAGTCTCTCCCAACATGTCCTTCTCAATCAAGTGTTCCCACGCTAGTCCTTTAACGTTCTCCACTTGCGAGTCCTAATCCTTTCGCCACCGCCGTTCAAGTCCTGATTGGCTGGTGGCTCTTACCGTCATCGCCTCCACCACTCCCGATCTCAACGCCGCCCCCACCTTTTCAGGCCTACCTCGTGTTACTCGACTAGTGGTCAGCCGAATGGGGCGCGGGATCAATTACGCCCATAGAGGTAGAATTGGAGGGTGGACGCAACATAAATGGGGCCTACTCTCCTGTCTTTACACAACGCAGGCACTAAGAGGGGAAATGGCCTATTCTTACACATACTAAGACCTAACTATACTACAAATGGGCCTATATGTTGCTCGTGTGGGGGCAACCCTTTAACCTTTAATGACTTCCATGTGCCAATCTCAAAATCGCAGCAATATATACATATTGTTGTGGAAATGAGAATTGTGTTTTTTTCATTGTTGTAAAAATATCACCCTCCTTCCTCCAGCTGTTGTGTATAAAGGTCAAAGGGCGTCCCTTAGTTAGGTCATATACAATCACGTTAGCCAATCATAGATTTCCTCCTTGTTGGTAGTTATTTCCTTATTCTGTGTATTAGGTTAAGGCTTTGTCTTCCATTAATTAATACTCCATTGCACCGAATTCAAATAGAGTAGATTCCCTTTCATTCCCATTCCGAAAGCCTTTATTACCAACTGCATTTGCCTCCATTGAGCACGCGGTCGGCTCGGAGAAAAAAGGCGTGCCTCCACCTCGTCATAGAGGGGAGGAGTGAGCCAGCCCTTGCCGACCAACCCAGAACGAGGGATTTGGCTTTGAGAGGGCGTGGGGAGAACCGTCGAGTAGGTTCGCGAAGGTTGAAGGACGTGGCCTATATAACCCGCGAGAGAAGCCCCCACCTCAGATGAGTCCAGATGAGCTACAGAGATGAGCACAGAGGATGAGCGCTTAAAAAGCACGCGACGCACTTGAGACGAGCTGCGTGATCCAGGAGAGGAGAGAGGGATGTCCCATGAGCTTTAAACCACCACAGCTTTGAGCTTTGACGGCAGTTTTCGACCATGGCCGCGAAGGAACGGCGGCTGCTGAACGTGCCGATCGAGAAGGGGGTGGCGGCTGCTCACTCCCGGCCCGACCGTGCTCCGGTTCCAGTTGGACCTTCCCCTCCTTCCAGCCAATCGTTCCTGCCTTCATTCCCCATTCGTGTGAGTCTGTCTTTTGTTTGTTCTGTCCTGGGTTAAGTAAGACT
The DNA here is from genome assembly GCF_964187855.1 of Myxine glutinosa. Lineage (NCBI taxonomy): Eukaryota > Metazoa > Chordata > Myxini > Myxiniformes > Myxinidae > Myxine > Myxine glutinosa. Next base: position 28,308,888 of record NC_136272.1, read on the forward strand.
GCATAGGTAAGCTAAGGTGCGCTGTGTCCGCTTCTTCTTCTTCTGTTTTAATTTTATTATTCTTCCTCCTCCTTGGTTGCTTTCAATTGTGTAAATAGTAAATAAATCATATTTGTATTTCTTACCCTTTGCCTTTCTTTCTTCTACATCCGTCGTTGTTGTCTTTTCCCTCATTGGACACCTGTGGCACGATTTTGGCCAACGTTTCAGGATCAGGTTAGTCTTGGTAACAGTTCGTGCTGCGGTTGCTAAACACCGCTCGGCAATCAAGTAACATCTGTCCGCAGTACGAACGGGGCTGTGCACCGGCCTTTCCGGAGGTCACGGTGCAGCTTCAGGGACCATGTCGGTCAGTCACAAATGAGGGGGCTAATCCCCCCTCAAAGGGGAACCATAGGCCGACGTTGGGTTCCGCAACATTTGGTGTCGGGAGCGAGATACGGACCTGAAGCGCTTGGCGCGCTCAAATTACGAGTGGGCCGAAATGTTGTTATAAAATTCAAAATTTGAAAATCGTGCCATGGATGGTCAAGATGATCGGATGCCGGTGGGGGAACTAGAAGAGGGGTTAGGGGTAACCCAAGACCACAGGGAATAAATGGAGGAGAGCAATGAGGAGGTGGTTGAGGAGGTGTCAGGTGCACAAAATGGCGCCCTCGCGCACGTGGTTGCAGCGGCACCAAATTTAGCGGCGCCCATGACCGTAGCAGCGCCGGTGAATTTGGACCTCTTTATGATACAAATAAGGGCGCTCATGGTCCAGACGAGTGGAGACCTGAGGAATGATGTGGGAAACCAACTTGTGGGATTGAGGGCTGATAGTGAGCGATTGGAGGGCCAAATGGGGGCAATGAGGGACGAAGCGAGGGGTACCAGCGAACAGTTGGGAAATAAATTTGAGGGTTTAGACAAGAAATTTGAGGGTAAATTCGAGGGGTTGGACAATAAATTTGAAGGGTTAGACAACGGGATAAGAGAGGTGAAGAATGGGTTAACGGGGTTGGAAAATAGAATGGCTGCCCAGGAGAACCAAATGGAAGGAATGAAGAATGGGTTAGGGGGGTTAGAAAACACAATGGACGACAAATTGCGGGAAGTAGGGGAGCAATCCGCCCGGGAAATCAAACGGATGGGGAACCAGATAGAGGAGGTGAAAATCGGGTTGGAAGGTAAACTGGATGCTCAGAGGGATGAATTGGAACAGATGAGGGCGGCATCTACTAAAGAGATGGGAGAGATGGGGGAGGAGATAAGACGAGGTGTGGGCGAGGATGTCTCGGGGGTACGGGAGGAGGTAAAGCGAGGTGAGAAGCGTATGGAGAAAGAGGTGAGAAATAGTACGGCTAGGTTACAGGGGGGCATAGAAGATCTGATGAGGGGAGTGGAGCAGCTGACGGTGGGACTAAAGGAACTCGTGGATCAAGTAGAAAAGAACACTGCGGTAATCGGGGGGTTAAAGGCGACTCAGAAGGAGATAAAGAACGAACTCATAGCGACAAAGAAGGAATGTCGGATGGTACATGAGGGGTTGACAAAGAGGTTGGACGAGGTGACAGAAGCAATGGAGACGAAAGACCGGGAGGTGAGGACGCACATAGAAACGGTTAAGGTGGCGTTAGAGGAAGAGATAGAGGGGGCACACCGGGAAATGAAGGAGGTAAGGGAAAAATTAGAGGAAGTGGAAGAGGGGGTGAGTGAAATTAAGAAGAGACGGAGGGAAACTAAGAAGGAGATAAAGGAGGAAGTGATGGAATATGTGCAAGGTCTGTGCTCAAATCATGACGATGTGCTCACTAACCAAATAAAGAGTTTGCAGGTGGCAGAGGAGGTGCGACGACGAGGTACCGAGGTGAGTGGCGATATACTCGGAAATGTATATGGTGTGATGGGAGATTCAGTCGGCTTGGGGGGGGTGGTGTAGACCCGGGTGTTCGTGAGGGACCAATGGTGAGGTGTATGACTGGTCCGGAGAGTATGAATAAAGGAGGTGTGCAAGGAGGTCTGGCTATGGGGAGTGAGGGGGGTGTTGGTGAGCAAGGGTGTGCAGATATGGAGTGGGTAGCGGGTTGCGGAAGGGTGACCCAGGCATCGACACTAAGAGGGGTAGTGTTTGGAGGGACGGGGGATGCGCAGGAGGCCCCCGGGAATAGCGTACTGTGGGAGCCCGAACGGTTTGGTCCCGCGTTGATCCCACAAGGAGTGACGTGCGGGGTCCGGCCTTCGGGCACCCACAAGGTACCACTCGCGCCGTATGACGGCAAGAGTGATTTGAGGGCGTACCTGGCGCAGTTTGAGTACGTGTGCAGAGGCAATGGTTGGATTCTGGACGAAGGTGGAGTACACCTTCTGGGGGCACTGCGCAGTGCGGCGGCGGAGGTGCTGACAGCTTTACCCGCTGGGTGCTCTCACCCTGTCAGCTCTCCGTGCGGCTTTAATTAACAGATTCGGTATTGAACAGCAAAGCGAGCTTGTTAAAGCTCAGCTTGCTCAGTGCAAACGCAAGCCCCAGGAGACCATCGGGGAGCTTGCCCACGATATTCGCCGCGCAGTCGGGATTGCACACGCGGACATGGCAGCGAGTTCCCAGGAAAGCCTGGCGCTGGATCACTTTATCCAGCCCCTTCCGGATCTGGAGCTCCGACAACAGCTCGCCATGTGGCGCCCGCAGACCATGAGTCAGGCGGCCGACGCTGCAGCCCGTTGGGAGGCAGCGAGGCCCCTGGCCCGGGGAGGCGAGCGCCACGCAGTGGCGGTGCGTCAGGTAGGGCCCGCGATAGGGGGCCCGCCCCCGACGGGGGCCATGACCTGGAGAGCATGGTTCGGAGGCTGGTGGATCGGCGCCTAGCGGGACCTGGACCATGGCAGGCGGCTCCAGCGGTGGCACGCGGTAGTCCACGACAGAGTACCCCGATTCGGACATACAGGGGGGGGAATTTGGAATACCGGAGGCAAGCACCTTACCAGGTGAGGTGCTATAACTGTGCTCGGCTGCGTCACCGTGCGTGGGAGTGCCGAGCTCCGTGCCGGGACATTCCCCGCCAGCCGATGCCCTCAACTCCGCCCCGTATCGATCGGCCTAGCCGACCTCAGACACCCCCCCCCCCCGCCAGGACCCGGGAAACTAGGACGTGCCGGGCATGCAGGGTGGTGTTCGGCAGTAGGGGATGGAGAGGAGCCATCATTGACGCGACAGGTCATTCATTGTGGCCAAATTGGAACAGGTAGCTTGACAATTCGGTGCAAAATTGCCGGCATGGGGGTAGACGCCGTGGTGGACACGGGAGCCAGCGCCACGATCATCAGCCCCGTGATCCTTAATTTGAGTGCAGACGGCTGGGGTAAAATCCAGCGTCTGGAAAATCATAGTTTGCAGCTGGCTACCAGGGCAACGGCTCCGATCATAGGGCGTGGCTTTGTGACCCTCAAGTTGGGATCGGTAAAGAAAGAGATAGAGGTTTGGGTGGCGGAGGTGTGCGACCCATGCTTAATAGGGTTGGATTTGTTGACTGCCAGCGGTTGTAAAATCGACTTGAGCCGGGGGATCCTGCAAGTGGGAGTGGAGAAGCTACCATTGGATGGGGTGAGCACGGCCGAGAGGGTGGAGCTGGAGGCTCCTGAGGCCGTGACCATCCCTCCGGGGGCCGAGGCCATAGTGCCGGCCCGATGGTCAGCTCGCCCGACATGGCAGGAGTCCTGCGGCCTGGTCGAACCAGTGGCAGCGCGATCCATACCTGGTTTAATCGTGGGCCGCACCCTTGTAAAACCGGACGGGCCGGTGGTGGCCGTCCGAGTAATTAACATTAGTCCAGAACCACGCACTATAGTGAGGGGCACGAAGGTAGCTGGCTGCACCCCAGTTAGAGAAGTCGCGTCAGTGAGGGGCGATAACGTCCAGCCGAGCCGGCCCCAGGGGGAATCTTCAATAAGTTCTAGGAATTGGCCCGATCCCATTTGCGAGATGGTAAATCGTAGTAGCGTAGAGTTGGGAGGTACCCAGAGGGAGGCCTTACACAAACTGGTTGGGTCCCATTTGGACCTCTTCTCCTTGTCCACCGAGGATATTGGACGTACGGGCCTGGTGAAACATCAGATCCACACCGGTGAGGCCCGGCCTATTCATCAGGTCGCCCGACGGCTCCCTTGGAGCAAGAGGGCGGAAGCTGACGAGCAGGTTGAAAAAATGCTCGACGCAGGCGTGATCGAGCCCTCGGGAAGTCCCTGGATGTCACCTGCTGTGCTGGTTAAAAAGAAAGATGGGACAACGCGGTTCAGCGTGGACTATCGCCAGCTAAACAACGTGACACTCAAGGACTCATATCCCCTGCCAAGAATTGATGACACCCTCGATGCCGTTGTGGGCTCAAATTGGTTTTCAACTTTAGACCTCAAGAGTGGGTATTGGCAGGTGGAGATGGATTGGGCAGGGAAGGAGAAAACGGCATTTTCCACAGGTAAGGGGCTGTATCAGTTCACTGTGATGCCGTTTGGTTTGTGTAACGCCCCCGCCACCTTTGAGAGATTAATGGAGCATGTGCTAGGTGGCATGCCATGGCAATCATGCCTGGTATACCTGGATGACGTCCTGGTACATGCCAAGACCTTCCCCCAGGCGTTAGCTAATTTGGACCAGGTGTTCGGGTGCCTCAGACAGGCAGGGTTGAAGCTGAACCCGAGTAAGTGCACCTTGTTTGCAAGAGAGGTGGCCTATCTAGGTCACGTGATCGGCCGTGAGGGGGTAAAAACGGACCCAGACAAAATTAAAGCGGGAGAGGAGTAGCCCGCACCACGTACTATCAAGGAGGTGCGGGGATTTTTGGGACTCTGCTCCTACTACCGGCGTTTTGTGGCGAAATTTGCGGAGTTGGCCCGTCCCCTCCACCGGCTTACGGAGAAGGGAACGCGATTTAATTGGGCAAGGGAGTGCCACGAGGCCTTCCTAAAATTGAATGGGAGTTTAACATCCGCACCCCTTCTAGCTTACCCCACTAGCGACGGGACATTTACCCTGGACACGGATGCGAGCCAGGAAGGATTGGGCACAGTTTTGTCTCAGACACAGGAGGGCGTGGAGAGAGTGATTGGTTATTATAGTCGGGCCTTAAGTAGGCCCGAGCAAAATTATTGTGTTACTCGCAAAGAGTTATTGGCTATGCTGGCTGCCATGAACCAGGTACGGGTGGAAATTTTCGGTTCGAGCTGACCATTCCTCCTTGCAATGGCTCCTTCGGTTCAAGGAATCGGAGGGCCAAATTGCAAGGTGGTTGGAAACGTTGCAGCAGTACGATTTTGATGTGACCCATAGGGCCGGGAAGGCCCATGGTAATGCAGACACACTCTCTCGGCGTACTGGTCTGGGGGAAAACTGCAAATTTTGTGCGAGACACGAGGAGAGGGAGCAATTGGGCGATTCTGCCCCGATTCTCGTCGTCCGGGCAACCCGGGTGAGAGGGCCAATTTTGCCACTAATCGCGGACGAGGAATTTGGAAATTTGGCATGGAGCACGGCCCAGCAGGAGGATCCCGTTCTGGGGCCTGTGTTCAAATGGGTCAAATTGGGGCAAAGACCAAAGGGGGAAGAGGTCACCCCCCTCGGGGCGCAAACGAAGGCGTATTGGGCTCAGTGGCAGACCCTGGAGTTGAAAGATAACATCTTATATCGCAAGTGGGTGGAGGTTCCCTCTGATAGAACTTCCTGGCTGGTGATATTCCCTGACAAATTTAAGAACGTCATATTGCAACAGGTGCATGGTACCCGCTCCGGCGGCCATTTGGGCAGGACAAAGACAACATCTCGGGTCCGCCGGAGGTTCTATTGGGTGAATATGGGGCGCGACATACAGGACTGGTGTCGGAGATGCGACGCCTGTTCTGCCAAAAAGGGACCAGCACGGAGGATGAGGGCCCCCCTTCAATTACACCAGGTGGGGGCCCCCCTTTAGCGGGTGGCTATGGATATTCTAGGACCGCTGCCCCACACCCGCCAAGGCAATAAGTATATCCTCGTTGTAATGGACTATTTCACCAAGTGGCCGGAGGCCTACGCCCTCCCCAACCAAGAAGCCGGAGGCCTACGCCCTCCCCAACCAAGAAGCCGGGGTTGTAGCGCAGGCCTTCGTGGAAGGATTTGTATGTCGGCACGGGATTCCACAGGAGCTGCACACCGATCAGGGTCGAAATTTTGAAAGTCAATTACTAAAAGATGTGTGCAGACTCATGTCAATTCGGAAAACCAGGACCACGCCCATGCGGCCACAATCTGACAGGATGGTGGAACGGTTCAATCGAACATTGATACAACAACTGGCATTGTTCACCACCACCCGTCAGGATGACTGGGACGAACATCTCCTGTACTTGTTGATGGCCTACCGAACCAGCCAGCACGGGGCCACCGCATGCAGTCCAGTTTTGCTTATGTATGGGCGGGAGTTACGGGCTCCCGCCGACTTGTTATGCGGTCCCATGCCAGACACCACGGATACACCGCCGAGGGAGGGTTACGCACATCACCTGGAGGAAGGCATGGAGAGGGTCCATGCCTTCGCCCGCCGCCAGCTCCATCTGGCGGGGGCCAAGATGAAGCGCAGGTACGACGACCGGAGCCAGGGGAGTCAGTACGCTCCGGGGATGAAGATTTGGTTCTTTAATCCCCGGAGGCAGAAGGGTAGGTGCCCCAAACTCACCTCCCCCTGGCAAGGCCTGGGAGTCGTCCTGTTGCAAGTCTGTGACGTGGTCGTTAAGATCAAGATGGGGCCACGGGCCCTCCCTCAGATCGTCCATGCCGACCGGATAAGACCTTATGCCGGCGAGCAGGCGCCCTCGTGGATCGCCTCGGCTCTAGATGCCGAGGCAGGACCCAGTACCTCTTGAGATGAGGGCTCGTAGCGTCAGAGGACTGGGGGGGATGGTAGTGAGAGATGCCCGATGTGGTGGGATGGCAACTCTGCCATCCCTCACAGCGGGGGCAAAGGAGCACTAGTTATGGGGTTTGGCAGTGAAAACTAGCCTGGGAGGGTTTGGATAATGGATAGGGATCTAGAGAAGATGACCATAGGTAACGGTAAGTTTAAGTAGCGACTTTTGGACAGGTAGTCGGGGACATAGAGAGGGTAGTTGGATTATAATGATGAGGGAGCGCAATAGTTTAAAGGGGCGACTGGGAAGCGCGAGTTTCAGAGGGGAGTAGTTAGATGAGATGATGCCGAGTGTTTGAGGATCGAAAGTGTATTGAGCGGGGAAGTGTATGGAGCAGTGAGTGAGGAACGATTGAGATTGCACAGGTGTGCAACTGAACAGGTGTATGGAGCAGTGTATGAGTGAGTGATGGTGATGTGTGCTGTGTTGACCAAATGGTCCAGGAAGGAAGGAGGGTGCAGGTGGCACCAGGTGAGATTGCACAGGTGTGCAACTGCAGGTGTATGGAGAATGGTTGTGTGGAATACATGGAGTGTGGAATGTATGGAGTAGGGAATGGATGGTCGTGGAGTGAGTATGGTGGAAACTGTGGAGTGGAGTGGGTGGTGCGAAGGTGTGGATGGGGGAAAGGAGGATGGACCCCATCACGAATACCTGGGGAGGGTAGTGTAAGTGTTAGGTAGAGGGTACAGGTAAATTGTGGTTGGATATTGGCATCTGTGGTGCATGTGGAAGAATGGTGCTTGGATGGGTGCATTAGTGTTGTGGAAATGGCTGGGCGTGCAGCCTGTTGGTATGTGTAGTTGATTGGGCACTCCACCACTGTGAGGATGTCGGCCAGGTGAGGCCACAGGTGGGCTCTGGGAGCCGGTAGAGTTGTTGTGGATGGGGCCCGAGGATCTGGAGGACGGACCCGGGTAGCCCAGTGCCAGAGAGGGCACCGAGTGGGGTAAGCGCCAAGGAGGGCCTTCCCCAGTTAGATAGGTTAGGGTGAGGAGCTAGGTAAGCTCGGGTGGCAACTACAGTGGTGGAGGTGTGCAGGTGGGTAGACCTGCTGGGAGAGCTACACGACTCAGCCCGGAAATTGTGCAAGGGCACCGGGAGATGAATCGGGGGAGTGAGACCCCAAATTGAGAAGCACCACAGTTTGGTCAATGGGAATTGGTTTTTAGAACCCATCGTGTAAGAAGGCCAATGGTTTGGCAGGGAAAGACCCCGGGTAGTGTAAAGTGTATTAAAGTCATTTAGAAGGTAGTTAGGATGGAGATCTCCTCGCACCATCTGCATCCACTCGCCTGAGGTGACAGGACTCCACACCATGCCAGGTTGTCTTGATTATTTTGTGCAAATGTTTGGATTGTGAGATGCATCATGACGTGGGTGTGACATTGTGCTGTTGTTCCATCTCTTCCTCCTTATGAGGATTGATGATGAATTGGTGATAGCAAATTTTTAAGTAGAGGGAGTGAAGACGAATTTGGTATAGGGGAAATATGGGGAAGACGTGACAGTAGTGACGAATTTGTAATGTGTAGATTTTGTACATATGGGGTAAGGGCAAGGGTAGTGTAGGTCACATGTGGGGGGGCGTACGGTAGGGACGAGCTTTCTCACTTCGCTCTCCGTACGCACCTCGTCTTGCATTGCCTTTATTGATGTGTACCCTTGTGACCTTACCCCTCGCTCACCTGTCTTCCCCCCCCCCCCCCCTTGTCTCCCACACTAGGACTGTGCGCCACTGGGCGCCGAGGGGAGCGTGTGGGAGTCCGCCATTGTGCGCCCGAACTCTCGCAACCACAGCTGTCTGCATCGATGCACCACGTATGGACCACATGTCTGTGGCTGAGCACCACTTATTGACCCCATGGGTTGGGGCATGGCCCCTCTGCTGGAACCGGCCATGAAGGCCCGAGATCTTGCTGGCGGACCTTGGTCACAGGACACCGATGCCACACAGGTGAACCACCCCTAGTCGGCCCTGTGGGCCATAAATAAAGAACAATGGACACGTTTTGTGCTTGCTTTTATTAGTCCAAATAGGCCGCCAGTAAGAAAATGACGAAGTTGACAACATCTGGAAGAATACCAATGGCCAGCAGAGGGAGCCGAAGAGCAAGACACCACCAGGGGTTTGTTGGGTTCATTTTTATTATTGAACTGTGGTGACTGTGCACCGATTGGTGCTTGATGGTGTTTTGGTGCATTTTTGGGTGCTTCATGGTGCGTCGATGCAGGGCAAGCTGTCTCCCCCCCAAAAAGAACAATCACAGGTCCTGGGTTGGGTGTTATAAATAAAATAGCGTCAATTGTAAATAATGCGCCCCCACCGTAAGTGTATAGCTTGAAGACAATTCCGCAATTCGGTTAGTTGTGGGCGTGAGTCTGTTAGACAGGGTGCAATGCAGCAGCGGGACATAGTTATTTGTGTTTTAAAACGGTCACACTCAGGGTCAGGTTAAATGTAGAGGGAACTACACCTATGTGCCACACTAAAAGTAAAGGTAATAGGCCCGGGATGTGCCTAAGAGGAGGAGGGTGCAGTGTTGTGGAAATGAGAATTGTGTTTTTTTTATTGTTGTAAAAAATATCACCCTCCTTCCTCCAGCTGTTGTGTATAAAGGTCAAAGGGCGTCCCTTAGTTAGGTCATATACAATCACGTTAGCCAATCATAGATTTCCTCCTTGTTGGTAGTTATTTCCTTATTCTGTGTATTAAGTTAAGGCTTTGTCTTCCATTAATTAATACTCCATTGCACCGAATTCAAATAGAGTAGATTCCTTTTCATTCCCATTCCTAAAGCCTTTATTACCAACTGCATTTGCCTCCATTGAGCACGCGGTCGGCTCGGAGAAGAAAGGCGTGCCTCCACCTCGTCATAGAGGGGAGGAGTGAGCCAGCCCTTGCCAACCAACCCAGAACGAGGGGTTTGGCTTTGAGAGGGCGTGGGGAGAACCGTCGAGTAGGTTCGCAAAGGTTGAAGGGCGTGGCCTATATAACCCGCGAGAGATGCCCCCACCTCAGATGAGTCCAGATGAGCTACGTTGATGAGCACAGAGGATGAGCGCTTAAAAAGCACGCGGCGCACCTGAGACGAGCTGCGTGATCCAGGAGAGGAGAGAGGGATGTCCCATGAGCTTTAAACCACCACAGCTTTGAGCTTCGACGGCAGTTTTCGACCGTGGCCGCAAAGGAACGGTGGCTGCTGGACGTGCCGATCGAGAAGGGGGCGGCGGCTGCTCACTCCCGGCCCGACCGTGCTCCGGTTCCAGTTGGACCTTCCCCTCCTTCCAGCCAATCGTTCCTGCCTTCATTCCCCATTCGTGTGAGTCTTTCTTTTGTTTGTTCTGTCCTGGGTTAAATAAGACTGCATAGGTAAGCTAAGGTGCGCTGTGTCCGCTTCTTCTTCTTCTGTTTTTATTTTATTATTCTTCCTCCTCCTTGGTTGCTTTCAATTGTGTAAATAGTAAATAAATCATATTTGTATTTCTTACCCTTTGCCTTTCTTTCCTCTACATCCGTCGTTGTTGTCTTTTCCCTCATTGGACACCTGTGGCACGATTTTGGCCAACGTTTCAGGATCGGGTTAGTCTTGGTAACAGTTCGTGCTGCGGTTTCTAAACACCGCTCGGCAATCAAGTAACATCTGTCCGCGGTACGAACGGGGCTGTGCACCGGCCTTTCCGGAGGTCGCGGTGCAGCTTCAGGGACCACGTCGGTCAGTCACAAACGAGGGGACTAATCCCCCCTCAAAGGGGAAGCATAGGCCGATGTTGGGTTCCGCAACACGCAGCAATATATACATATGCTGTTTACAGTGCCTTCAGAAAGTATTCACACCCCTTGACTTTTTTCACATTTTGTTGTGTTACAACCTGAATTCAAAATGGATTACATAGAGATTTTTTTTGTCACTGATAAACACATAATAACCCTTAATGTCAAAGTGGAATTATTTTTTTTAGAAATTTTTACAAAACAATTAATAATGAAATACAGAAATATATAAGTTACACAAGTATTTAACCCCCTGAGTTAATACTTCCTAGAAGCGCCTTTGGCAGTGATTGCAGCTTCGAGTCTTTCATAGGTATGTCTGTATCAGCTTGACACATCTGGATTTGGGAAGTTTCCCCCATTCTTCCTTGCAGATTTGTTCAAGCTCTGTCAAGTTCAAGCTCTCGAGTTAGATGGGGAGCGTCGCTGAACAGCAATCTTCAAGTCTTTCCACAGATTCTCAATGGGATTCAAGTCTGGGCTTTGGTGGGGCCACTCAAGGACTTTCACATTCTTGGTCTGAAACCATTCCAGTGTTGCTTTGGCTATTTCCTTGGGATCATTGTCCTGTTGGAATGTAAATTTTCGCCATAGTCTAAGGTCTTTTGTATTCTGAAGCAGGTTCTCCTCAAAGATTTGCCTATACAGTGAAACCCCGATTTTACGTGCCCAAATTTAACGCGAATTCGGATATAACGCGATGAGTCATTGGACTTTCTTTTTTGCTCTTTCCGGAAATGGAACAAACTGCTAGAAAAAGAAAATCTTTTTCTGTGAAAGATAAGCTTCACGCACTTGACGCGATCAAGACTAAAAGTCAAACTCAAGTTGCACGAGACCTCGGGATACCGGAATCAACACTTTGTGGCTGGAAATCTCAAGAAGAAACATTACGTGTGTCGCTTTGCAAAGTTGAAGAAGAAGCAGGACTAAAAGCCACACCCCTGAAGACAGCCAAAGATGTCAGCCTCGATGACTCCCTGTACGAGTGGTTTGTTCAAGCTCGCTCAGAAGGCCTTCCAATTTCCGGTCCTATTCTCAAAGCTCAAGCCGAGAAGTTTGATAAGCAGATCAACGGAGAAACCTCACATTTCAAAGCTTGCAATGGATGGCCAGACCGGTTTAAATGCCGTCACGGGATTTCTCAAGAGTTAGTGTCAGGAGAAATTCGCTCAGCCGACAGTGCCGCCGCCAGCGAATACCCGGCTGAACTAAAAACTCTCTTAGAAGAAGGTGGCTACGTGGAAGAACAAGTGTACAACCGTGACGAAACAAGCCTACAACCGTGACGAAACAAGCCTCTGCTACAAGATGATCCCAGACCGTACACTGGCTAGCAAAGATGACGCCCACCGACGTGAGGGGTTCAAACAACGCAAAGATCGTGTGACGTTGTTGTTTTGTGTAAACAAGACTGGAACACATAAGTTAAAACAGCTCATGATTGGCAAATCTTGCTTGCCCCGCTGTTTCCACCATGTCAACATGAAGTCGTTACCGTTTGAGTACACACACAGCAGCAATGCTTGGATGACAAGTGTCATCTTTGAGGATTGGTTTCACAAAACCTTTGTCCCTGCCGTCCGCGCTCATTTGCGTAAGCAAAAGCTCGAACCCAAAGCTCTTCTTTTCCTTGACAACTGTCCTGCTCATCCGCCAGCTGCCAACCTAGTAAGCCGTGATGGAAAGCTCCGAGTTTCTTACCTCCCAAGAACACTACATCCAAAATCCAGCCCCGAGATCAGGGGATCATCTCCGTGTTCAAGCAGAATTACAGGCGGGAATTAATTCGTAGAATTGTAGACGACTCAACAATGCTTGAAGCCTATCTGAAAAGCCTGAACGTGAAGGAAGTTTGCCACTTAGATGGGAATGCCTGGGCAGAAATCAGCTCGTCATGTGTAGAGAAATGCTGGGCGAAGGGTCTTGGGTGTGGGCGGTCACATTCTTTGGCTCATGAGCGCTTGTGGAAAAAGGCTCTCTCTCTTGTTCTAGTCTGGGTGGAAGACGGCTGCGCTTCGTGCCGTGTGCGCCTGAGAAATTCATTGGAGCTTTGTGGAGCATGGAACGACCGGAGGAGGAGGACGTTTTGCCACTGCTTCACGGCTCAGTGTGCCGTGTGGCGATTCGCGCCATCTTGTGCGCTCCCGCGTGGAGATTCGGGGACCATTCGTGCTTGTCCTTGTCAGAGCAGAGCTGAGTATCGGCCGACTCACCAAACCATTTTTCTTTCCTTTTATCATTCCCCTGTCATGTAATCGTGTCTGAGTGGAGGCGCCTCAATATAGGAATTAGTTTTACCTTACCTTTAGTTTTTGTTATTCTTGTATTAATTTAATTAAACCCATATTTGTTGCATTTTACTTTTGTGTCATGTTCGTTTAATTGTTTGTGGTTTCGAGGAATAGACCCTGAGGCGGTCGTCCGATCAGGTAAGACACTGGTTTTCCTCGCCCGTGCACGCCAAAAATAATACCACCAAGTTTTGAACTACGCCTCGGAGGTAACTGTTCGGCTATCTGTCCAAGCTGGTTTTCATCGGCCAGTAACGTGACAATATGTTGGAAGGAACTGACTGAATAGTTTGTGCTTACATTATTTTTGCTTCCGGTGAGTGTGCAAACCAGCGACACTCTGAACCTACACACCACCTATGTGAATGAATGAATGAATGAATGAAAATTAATGATCGTTTTAAGGCCATTTTCCCCGCCAGAGCGGGGGTTAGCCTTGCGGGCCCCATGACAATCATGGTTCCCTGTTTGAGGCAATGTTTTTATGGCCGGATGCCCTTCCTGACGCCAACCCTTGGTCGCCTCTTACAATGCACAGGGATACTGTGTACCTATTCTAAATCGGGGCACACAACAAAAATGCGCATAAATGAAAATTGTGTGAATATCAATATTTTATACCTCCCCATGCACTGTATGGACCCAAGCACACTTAAATGAGGTATCATCCAGCAATATAGGTGCTGTGATTATAATGTTTACCCTGATCAGGCAACTCGCATATGTATTGAATAACTCTGCACATATATATATATATATATATATATATATATATATATATATATATATATATATATATATATATATATATATATATATATATATATATATATTGTTACGGACACGACTTATTAAGATGTTATGCTGGGCCGAGCGGAATGGCCGCCGTGTTGGCACAAGTTACCCGATTATACTCGAACGTTGGCCGAATCGCGCTACGCTAGATCAATGAAGGAAAGGACACAACGGCTGGGTTAAATGACACGACACCAGGGGTACAGTTCTCAAGACCTCCGGAGGAGGTTATAATATGGGTTTGCAGAATGTTTAGATTACACGGCACAAGAGGTACAGCACAGAAAGGTGGGCACTTATACACGGTCTTATCTTATTCCCGACAGACCACAGACAAACGGGACTAGACTGACTCACACAGGGATTGATGGCAAGGAAGGGCAGAATCGATGGCTCAAGGTGCACCTTGGCTCAGGGGCAGAATCGACTCGGTCCGGTCCAAAGATGCGGGTAGGTATCGTCGCGCTGGAGGTGGCGTCCGTTCTCCTTCGTAGCTGAGGCGCATCTGACGTCACCTCCGTCTTCCTGCGCATGTCCAGCGGGGAGTGACACGCCCTCGGCTCGTTAGCTCCGCCCCAGATGGAATCGGTCCGCCGCTTCTTATTGGGTGCGGGGGGTTACCGGGCTCCGCCCTTGACGAGGAGCTGACAGTGAGCCCCTGCGTGGTAACCCCGTCGGAGCACATGTTCAATGGCGGCTAACCAAGCCGGAGTGAGGACGCACATTCCCCGCGCCGCCGCCGCTGTTGTTGTAGTTGTTGTTGTGGTTGTAGTTCCATGAGGAAGAGCTGCGGGGAGGTATTGGGAGGTCCTAAACTTTCTAACGGTGCCATACAATCACATTCTGGTGCAACGAAGAGTCAGAATTAATGGAAACGAGTCCTTAACTGACATAGACTAAGAATAACTAGCAAGATGTCCTATAGTTGTCTACGTGAGATGCGGTGAACCTGGGCACGACATTTAATGGGGGAAAAAGGGGAAGGTCGGGGCTACAGAGTGTTGTTTACAGACAATGGGACTAGGGAATGGGGGATTGGGGATAGTTGGGGAGTATTGGGGAAATAGGGGAATATTTACAAGCGGATATGGATGGAGGCCAAATCCCATATCCGCAACAATATATATATATATGGTTAAGAAGAAGAAGATCGAATGGAAACCTATCAGCAAACGAGGAGTGGCCGGGAATTGAGGCACATGGTTTTATATGGAAACACAGCTTTATGTGCCCCTCGCCCATGTCTTTCCGGGGCCCACCGGCCTATCGGTCGCCGAACGTGTGGCGAATATGGTCCACTCTTATCCCGAAGATTTATACCGCCTCCGTCCTCCGTGTGTAATTAAGCGGCCCTAATCCGGCACGCGCAGCCCGCAAACGACAACATTTTAATTTAAATTAGCCCAAGATTTAGGTGCGAATTAGCAGGGCGGCCGTAAGCCTAGGGAAAGCCTCACAGCTCACCGGGACCCCTGAGGGAGATTAACGGAACGGTGCAGATGGCAGCCAAAGTTGCGAGAGGGTTTTGGAACGTGCTTCAGAAAGCCCATGTATACAAGTCTGCACCTTGCTTTGGGGCCAGCCCCCGGAAGGTTGGACCCTACTACTGGATTATGCCATAATGTTTGTTGGTGTACTCATCCCCGCCATCCATAGGATCTGGCTTTGTGTCACGTGTCATCGGCTCCTGATACAGGTAACGATGCCAGACCTGGAGTTTAGCAATTCGGGATCGAGCCATGGATGATCATTTGAGGAGTCTATATGAAGTGGTTGCTGCGCATTTCTCCCTGGAAGAAACCAATCGTTGAGACAAGAAAAACCAAAAAACCCGTAAAAGAAAAAGAAGTTGAGAAGAAACCAAAAAACCATCACAAGTCATGGATGGAGAGCAAAGTCCGAGAAATCTTGGACCTTGATCTGTGCTAACGGATTAAAGAATTCCTGTTCGGGTTTTGCTTGCCTTGCTTTGGGTCAACCAACGGCAGCATTTCCAGGGAAAGGATAGGAAGCCCCGTCGGTTCGTACAATGTCGTCCACATCTGAAAGCAATTAGCCGCAGTTGTCCATATTCTAGTTCACATGGGAATGTCCAAAGCAAACCAATAACGTATCATGTCCTTTTCACACCCCAGCCTTAAACCGACCTTCCCAATGTGGAATTTCAACGCGAGCCGCCAAACTGCGTCCAAGTAAACTCGTGTTCCATGGAGATGCGATGCGACGTCACAGGTGATCGTTGCTTTCTAACAACAAAAAAAACATTATTTCTTCTTTAACGACCCCAATTATTCCCACCTTGTGGGGGTCAGCCAGGAAAAACAGTTCTGGCCCAAGGCTTCCACGAACAGGCTGGCGAGGCCTGGCGTTCTACTGGCAAGAATGCGTAACTTGTTCCAGTTTCCAAGGATAACTTTCATTGTCGTGCTGAAGGCACCTGGGGATCTTTGATATCCACCAACGACCAGTGCTGGCAGAGGAGCCCTCCAGCCTAACATCCATCCGAGGGATGGCGCAGGCATTGATGTATTGCCCTGTATGCGAAACTCCAGGGTAACTACAGTCCAGGTTAGACGGCTCAAACGTGAATGCGTATACCTCAATAAGCTAACCTGCCATCTTTGTTGTAATGATGACTGTGTCCATACACACTGAGTATGTGTTTGAAAACCCGTCGTTCCTTTGATGAAAATCTGTCTTTGAACTGGCATGTGATACACAAGTTTCTTCAATCAAAATTGATGTTTTCCCATAAACCTTTGGTGATGGTCTGGATTCTATTTCGAGGAGATTAATTGTATTTTTTTTCCTTTTAACAACCATCACAAGTTAATTTTTTTCAAACTGCCCATAGGGGATCAAAGCTGTGAGTCAATACGTGCTAATTGTAGCTTCGAGTGCAATGCAGAACTAATGTGGTATTTAATACCTGCAAATGCGACGCACCTGCAGATCCATGAAAATCTGTGCTCATGAGCACATCCTCCCTCTTTCCCCCACGTATGGATTTCAACAGAGAAAATATTGTGTGCAAGAGTATGATTTAAACGGCTATCTATTTATTACGTACGGTGCTAAATGGGAGGGGTAAGGAGAGAAAGCTAAAGGTCGGGAAGACGGAAGACAAAGTGGGAAGGACGTGCACAAGGGGGAGAAGGGGAAAGAAGGGAGAGCATAGAAAGAAAAAAAGGGAGAACATAACAAAAATCTGCCATGTTTGCGTACGTAATAAATGGACAAACAAATAAAACACCCCAATTGCCCTGAGTTCTGATTCCCGTTTAATCAAGCCCTAAGTGCAAATGATAAAACGATGGCTTTCACGCAGGCCAAACATTTTAATTCATTTATTTTGTCCGCGTTTCCACGCGGCGATGCAACCTAAAAACGCACGGTTCTACACCGCCTATAAATCGACCACTTAATGACGAGCGTTACACCATAAGCAAAGCTGTTCGCCGTTCGTTTTCCGTTTCCGCGCCGGAAGACGGCGCTTCAGCCGCCTCTGCTAATTCACATGTAAAGCGTGTATTAAAACAATCCAATTATCATTTCCCAGCGCGCAGCTGAAATTTACAGCTTCCGACCAGCACGTCCCTTTAAAATATTAACATCGAAGGCGGCAGAGATGGATGTCCAAATTAAGCGCTTTACATTTTGAGCGAGAGCGTCGCGCAATAAATAATTTTGGCAGTGACAAACGGCGGGGAGCAGCCCCCCCCCCCCCCCCCTTTTCGCTCATCTCTTCCTCGACGATCCCCCACATCTTCAATCCCAGAACCTTTCATCCGCAGGTGCCGTGCGGATTCCATACAACGCACCTCCATCTTGCCGCTGATTAAACACGTCGAACCTCGAGTCGAGCCAGGCGTCCGTGGACCAAACATCCTGGGAAATTGTCCGCTCTTGCGACTGTAGAGAGGGCAGGCTCGAGTTGAAGGAGCCGAGGTAAAGATTGAAGCGAGAGATGCCTTTTTCTTGACAGTGATGAGCCCAAGAGGCCGACCCTGCCAGGCGGGGGAAGCTAAGCAGACTCGGGCCTGGCATAGATTGCTCGAGGGTGGGCCGCCAGGATTGTTAGGCATCGGATTGCCTCCTGTCTGCATGAGGCTGGCCACCTGTCCTGCGGACCTTTGTGGTCTCTTTTGTCATTGTTCTTTGTTGAAAAGGGACAAACAATACCGTGAAAATGAGAATTCCCATCTTCCTCTCTGTCCCCTCCCCGTTCCCGCACAGCGTGCCCCCCTCCCTGCTCTCGCCCCCTGACATATTATTCACAGAAGCCCTAAGCTCTATTTGTTGTCCCTGTAAGTTGCTTTTCACCATGTCATGTTTTGAGCTCCCATACCCTGCAAATGGTCGACTTTCATACTTCTCTTGTAAACCTCTCCTTTCCCATCAGCCCCTATTTCTGGCTCTCCACCAACTCGTCTCCACATCTTTTCGTATTTGCTGTTTATGTTTGCAGTCGGTGTTGAACTTGAATTTAGTGGAGTTATGAATGCTACATGAGTGCAGGTGAAGAGATGGGGGGGGGGGGGGGGGGGATGACGAAGATAGGGTTGAAGAAATGCATCATCTGGTTTCGAGGCCTTTCCAATTATCTCTCCATGGCAGCCTCGAAGGTTACAGCTGGGAGGCTAACGTTACATGTAAATGTTAACCGGGGGTTACCCAGAGGTGTTTGAGGATGTACTTTGAGACGGTTGTAAGGTATATTGTGCTGGACACGGCACATAGGCTCAACCGTATACCTGTAGGCAGGTTTCCTAATGGTCTCGTGGTGGGCACGTCCCGTAGGCTCAACCGTACACCTGTAGGCAGGTTTTCTAATGGTCTAGTTGTGGACACGGCTCACACGCTCCACCATATACCTGTATGCAGGTTTCCTAATGGTCTAGTGGTGGACTAGTCTCACAGGCTCCACCGTATACCTGTAGGCAGGTTTCCTAATGGACTCGTGGTGGACTAGTCTCACAGGCTCCACCATATACCTGTGTGAAGGTTTCCTAATGGTCTAGTTGTGGACTAGTCTCACAGGCTCTACCGTATACCTGTAGGCAGGTTTCCTAATGGTCTAGTGGTGGACTAGTCTCACAGGCTCCACCGTATACCTGTGTGCAGGTTTCCTAATAGTCTAGTGGTGGACTAGTCTCACACGCTCCACCGTATACCTGTGTATAGGTTTCCTAATGGTCTAGTGGTGGACTAGTCTCACAGGCTCCACCATATACCTGTATGCAGGTTTCCTAATGGTCTAGTGATGGACTAGTCTCACAGGCTCCACCGTATACCTGTGTGCAGGTTTCCTAATAGTCTAGTGGTGGACTAGTCTCACACGCTCCACCGTATACCTGTGTACAGGTTTCCTAATGGTCTAGTGATGGACTAGTCTAACAGGCTCCACCGTATACCTGTATGCAGGTTTCCTCATGGTCTTTTCATCGAAATTTCTCCCATTTTATACGATTAAACTTGTCGTTTGATACCTTGTGTTTATGATGAAGGTACACAATGACTATATACAATACATCGCAGGGTTTTAAATATCCCACCCCTCTGTCATGATCACTTTGTGATGTCACTAATTTATTGATCTTACATTGATTTTTTGAATCACTGGAAACTCTAAGACAGAACACATGATCCTGAGGTTGTGCCATGAGGCAGCACCTTGACCTTTGGAATTTGTGATGTGAGTCAGCCAGGTTGCTGTCCCATCTGCTTGGAGCTCATTTCCGGATGGTGCTGTCATTGCTTCGAGGATCGTGTATTCCGGACCGCGATCGAAGTTCTCTTGTCCGCATCCGAAATAGAGCCGACAATTGTCGCATAAAATAACCTTCCTTGTTCACGAAGAGGATCTACAGCTGTTCACGCTTGATTATTTTCACCAAAAACAGATTTTTATGGTTTCTCCCGGGATTTGTGCCACTCGAGGACGTTTGATTTGTGGACCCCCTCGAGACGGTCGCGTTCGCAGGTGCCAAAGCCCCATGATTTTTCACAGTGCGTAAGCAATGGGACAGCCGGTGCAGACGCAGCACGTTGGAGTTACCAGCCAATTGTAATGGCACGGCGACCATGTGAGGACAGAAACACTCAACATTGTTCCCGAGGGTCTGCATCCTGACTCCCAAGGCATTGCACGGAACGCCTTGCACCGAATGACAGCGGCGAGCCATAAGGTGCTCCGGCGCAGCCAAGAAACCACTCCGGCAGCTATTACAGGCCCAGAGGGGCTCAAAGGGACATCACATTAATGGAGACATCCCTGAGATTCAGCAGAAGCAAATTTTAAAGGAGATGTTTATCAAGGCTGCTTGTCATACAGAAAAGTATGTGACATGGATCCAAGGTCGTAATTAGCGTGTAGTACGTCTCCTAATTAATGGTGGGGGCTTCAGGGTGATGCATCGGAGAGTGTGATCACTTCTCGGATGTCTGTAATGTTGGACTTGATCTGTTGCAGAGTTAAATACAACCTTAGCTGCAATTCCTCTTCCAGTACTAGCGGGAGTGGGGATCTGACATCTCAGATCCTCAGAGGCTACATTAAGCAGGCTGTCCCATTCATTTGAGCCTGCAATATTTCCGATCTTTTCGCAAATTCTATGATTTTGTACTTTAACCTTTTAAATACCCTCGATGGAGCAATGAGATTGGTTGGTTTATATCAGTTGCTCAGTGGCCAAAAGGAATTACAGAATGTGCCTAAACAATGGAATGGCACAATGAACTCCGCCACCGAAGGTGGACAGAAGTTAGGTTTTCACCCTTGTCTGTTTGTCTGTGAGCTGGATATCCCAAAAAGTTATGGAGGGATTTGGCCGAAATTTGGTGAACAGTTTGGGTGTTTGACAAACACGAACTGATTCGATTTTAGTGAAGATCCGGATCTGGATCCGATAACTTTTTAAGTGATTCTTCACCATTGAGTGATAGGGCCAAAAAACAATATATATTACCGATATTTCAAAAAGTTAAGGACAGATTCGGCCGAAATTTGTTAGACAGGTTGGGTGTTTCACGCGGAATAATTGATTCGGTTTTGGTGAAGATCCGGATCTGGATCCGATCATTTTTTAAGTGATTCTTTACCATTGAGTCATAGGGCCAAATAACGATATATAGCACGATATTTCAAAAAGTTATGGACAGATTCGGCCGAAATTTGTTAGACAGGTTGGGTGTTTGAAGAGGAATAATTAATTCGGTTTTGGTGAAGATCCAGATCTGGATCCGATCATTTTTTAAATGATTCTTCACCATTGAGTGATAGGGCCAAAAAACTATATATATATATAGCACGATATTTCAAAAAGTTATACAGATTCGGCCGAAATTTGTTAGTCAGGTTGGGTGTTTGACAAGGAATAATTGATTCGGTTTCAGTGAAGATCCGGATCTGGATCCGATAACTTTTTAAGTGATTCTTCACCATTGAGTGATCGTGCCAAAAAACGACATACAGCACGCTATTTCAAAAAGTTATGGACAGATTCGGCCGAAATGTGTTAGTCAGGTTGGGTGTTTGCTGAGGAATAATTGATTCGGTTTTGGTGAAGATCTGGATCTGGATCCGATCATTTTTTAAGTGATTCTTCACCATTGAGTGATAGGGCCAAAAAACGATATATAGCACGATATTTCAAAACGTTACGGACAGATTCGGCCGAAATTTGTTAGACAGGTTGGGTGTTTGACAAGGAATAATTGATTCGGTTTTGGTGAAGATCCGGATCGGTATCCGATAACTTTTTAAGTGATTCTTTACCATTGAGTGATCGGGCCAAAAAACGATATATAGCACGATATTTCAAAAAGTTATGGACAGATTCGGCCGAAATTTGTTAGATAGGTTGGGTGTTTGACGAGGAATAATTGATTCGGTTTTGGTGAAGATCCGGATCTGGATCCGATAATTTTTGAAGTGATTCTTCACCATTGAGTGATTGGGCCAAAAAAGGATATATAGCACGATATTTCAAAAAGTTATGGACAGATTCGGCCGAAATTTGTTAGACAGGTTGGGTGTTTAACCAGGAATAATTGATTCGGTTTTGGTGAAGATCCGGATCTGTATCCGATAACTTTTTAAGTGATTCTTTACCATTGAGTGATAGGGCCAAAAAACGATATATAGCACGATATTTCAAAAAGTTATGGACAGATTCGGTCGAAATTTGTTAGACAGGTTGGGTGTTTGAAGAGGAATAATTAATTCGGTTTTGGTGAAGATCCAGATCTGGATCCGATCATTTTTTAAATGATTCTTCACCATTGAGTGATAGGGCCAAAAAACTATATATATATATAGCACGATATTTCAAAAAGTTATACAGATTCGGCCGAAATTTGTTAGTCAGGTTGGGTGTTTGACAAGGAATAATTGATTCGGTTTCAGTGAAGATCCGGATCTGGATCCGATAACTTTTTAAGTGATTCTTCACCATTGAGTGATCGTGCCAAAAAACGACATACAGCACGCTATTTCAAAAAGTTATGGACAGATTCGGCCGAAATGTGTTAGTCAGGTTGGGTGTTTGCTGAGGAATAATTGATTCGGTTTTGGTGAAGATCTGGATCTGGATCCGATCATTTTTTAAGTGATTCTTCACCATTGAGTGATAGGGCCAAAAAACGATATATAGCACGATATTTCAAAACGTTACGGACAGATTCGGCCGAAATTTGTTAGACAGGTTGGGTGTTTGACAAGGAATAATTGATTCGGTTTTGGTGAAGATCCGGATCGGTATCCGATAACTTTTTAAGTGATTCTTTACCATTGAGTGATCGGGCCAAAAAACGATATATAGCACGATATTTCAAAAAGTTATGGACAGATTCGGCCGAAATTTGTTAGATAGGTTGGGTGTTTGACGAGGAATAATTGATTCGGTTTTGGTGAAGATCCGGATCTGGATCCGATAATTTTTGAAGTGATTCTTCACCATTGAGTGATTGGGCCAAAAAAGGATATATAGCATGATATTTCAAAAAGTTATGGACAGATTCGGCCGAAATTTGTTAGACAGGTTGGGTGTTTAACCAGGAATAATTGATTCGGTTTTGGTGAAGATCCGGATCTGTATCCGATAACTTTTAAAGTGATTCTTTACCATTGAGTGATAGGGCCAAAAAACGATATATAGCACGATATTTCAAAAAGTTATGGACAGATTCGGTCGAAATTTGTTAGACAGGTTGGGTGTTTGACGAGGAATAATTGATTCGGTTTTGGTGAAGATCCGGATCTGTATCCGATAACTTTTTAAGTGATTCTTTACCATTGAGTGATCGGGCCAAAAAACGATATATAACACGATATTTCAAAAACTTATGGACAGATTCGGTCGAAATTTGTTAGACAGGTTGGGTGATTGACAAGGAATAATTGATTCGGTTTTGGTGAAGATCCGGATCTGTATCCGATAACTTTTTAAGTGATTCTTCACCATTGAGTGATTGGGCCAAAAAACGATATATAGCACGATATTTCAAAAAGTTATGGACAGATTCGGCCGAAATTTGTTAGACAGGTTGCGTGTTTGACAAGGAATAATTGATTCGGCTTTGGTGAAGATCCAGATCTGGATGTGAGAATTTTTAAGTTATTCTTCACCATTGAGTGATAGAGCCAAATAACGATATTTCACACAATATCTCAAATGTTTATGGACATATTCAGCCGAAACTTGGTGGAATGGTTGGGTATCTGCCAAGGACGAATTGATTTGATTTTGGTGAAGATCCGGATCTGTATCCGATAACTTTTTAAGTGATTCTTTACCATTGAGTGATCGGGCCAAAAAACGATATATAGCACGATATTTCAAAAAGTTATGGACAGATTCGGCCGAAATTTGTTAGACAGGTTGCGTGTTTGACAAGGAATAATTGATTCGATTTTGGTGACGATCCAGATCTGGATGTGAGAATTTTTAGTTATTCTTCACGATTGAGTGATAGAGCCAATTAACGATATTTCGCACAATATCTCAATTTTTTACGGACATATTCAGCCGAAACTTGGTGGAATGGTTGGGTATCTGCCAAGGACGAATTGATTTGATTTTGGTGAAGATCCGAATCTGGATGTGAGATTTTTCAAGTGATTCTTCACCATTGAGTGAAAGGGCCAAAAACGATATATAGTACAATATCTCAAAAAGTTATGGACAGATTCAAACAAAATTTGAGAGACAGGTTCTGTTTTTGACAAGGACGAATTGATTCGATTTTGGTAAAGCTGTGGATCTGAATACGAGAATGTTAAAAACATTTTTAGGTGACTTCACGATTGAAAGACGGCTGGTGTTGGCTTAACGGTTGAGGTAGCTGGGTTAAGGTCTTAGGGTCTTGAGTTTGAGCCCCTGTCATGCTGTTGAAATAGCACCAGGTGGGTGGGTGGCTTCAAAAAGTTGTGGATGGATTGTGCCAAAACTTAGTGGACGAGTTGGTACGGTGACAAGAACAAGTCAATTAGAGTTCGGTTAAGGTCCGAATCCAGATCCGGCCTGTCATTGGGACACAAAACGTAAACGGTTCAG
Organism: Myxine glutinosa; assembly: GCF_964187855.1. Taxonomy (NCBI): domain Eukaryota; kingdom Metazoa; phylum Chordata; class Myxini; order Myxiniformes; family Myxinidae; genus Myxine; species Myxine glutinosa. The sequence continues at coordinate 28,333,223 of NC_136272.1, forward strand.
CCTGGCGGAGGCTTTCGCTTTACCAAGTGTTGTTCTAGTTCATGTTGCAATAACACACATCAGTACTTCAAGATGGTGAAACAATATTTGATGATTTGTATTTATTTGATATGCTTACCCCAACAGCACTCATCACATCTGCATCAAGAAGTGCTGTTTGGATTGATATCTAGAAATTGTTGCCAGAAGAAATGTATGCATACAATGCAATGCTCATCAAAGCAATCCTACACACGACTCGGGCCTAAATGGTGGTGCCCTTTTTCCTGAACATGTCCCAATGATTGATTAATAATTTATATAAAGGATTTGTCGGACAACAAGACATTCTGCCTTCAACTTTGAGCTATACCGCCCGGGTTTAATTCCCAACCCGACCGTGAAACACCACCCTGGTGCTAGCATCTCCTACCTGCTAGCATCCCCTTATGGACGTTAAAGATCCCCCTGTAAATTGTGACTAAGAGTATCCCATTGTGTGTCGATACCCTGGCGGAATTCCTAACTCCTGCCCTGGTTGAGCTCTATGTGATGGTGTGGAGGTACCTGTCCAGGGGGTTAATTCTAAGGTACCGGTTAATTCTAAAGTACCAAATCGTTCACAACCGGCAGTAGTTTGAGTCTGATCCTTCTCTCCATGAGATATAACCCTAGTAATATTATATTGGGGTATCACATACAAATCTGATGGGACAAAATACTCAACACATTGTTTTTGAGAGTTAATTTCTGGTGTTGTGTTGAATATTGTAATTCCAAATTTCCTTCATTGCTTTATTGGGGGATGGAGAGGGGGGCGATTATAGGACCGAGGCACATGGAGGAGCAAGAACACAGAACTAACTCGAATGGCACTCGGCAGGGAGCAATCCTCCGCCAGGATGAACAGTTTATGTTCTGTACCTCACTGATAAGCCAGATCTGGATTCAGACCTGAACCAAAATCGAATCTGCTTGTTCTTGTCACTTACCAACTCATCTACCAAGTTTTGTCATGATCCGTCAACAACTTCTTTCGACATGGTGTTATATATCGTTGTTGGCCCTGTGGTCAAGAATCACCTAAAAATTGTCAGATCTGGATCCGTATCTTCACCAAAATTGAATGAATTAGTCCTTGTCACAAACCCAACTTATCGAATCCGTACATAAGTTTTTGAGATCTGCTCACAGACAAAAAAACCCCTAGACAAACAGAGGTGAAAACACAACTTATTTCCACCTTCGGTGGCAGAGGTAACCAGGACAGAACAGAACGAAAAGTGGAGAGGGTGGAAGGAGAACGCATCAACAACAGCGAAGAGGAACAAAATAGAGGAAGACTTCAGGGGATGAGGAACACTGTGAAGAAGGTTAGCTGCAGACTCTCAATAACAGAGGTTTGTTTGGTTGTTCCCAGGTTGCCAGTTAACGTTTACCTTTTTTCCTTGCTAAGACCCAGTCATTCCCAGCGTCAGTGTTTTAGCTTATCCGGTCTTTGGTCAATGACACTTTACACTGGATTGAAACAAGAATCGCATCCCGCCCTCGGTGGCCCCACCACACCCCGCTGTGCACTTTGGGTGTGGACGTTTGTTGGAAAGCATGTCTTCTCTTGTGCTTCCGTTAATACGCGTCCGGGTGCTTCAAGAACAGTTGGTGCGTTCCAGTGATGCTTGAAGCTCCGTCCGAATCCCTTGGAAGGTAGCACCCATTTTGCCTGTATCTTACCAATCTGAAAATATGAATCAGAGCTATGTTTAGAACAACTTCAACCGTTATACACTATTTCGATTCCTTTTCTACACTTTTGATCGTCGAAGCAAATCCCAGAAAGCTGCCATTGTTACGCTCAATGTTGTGATTTTCATGTGTAAAAAGGTTTTTTTTTAAGAAAAGAAAAAGGGGTCAAACTGGGGCCTTGAAGGCCATAACTTTATTGTTCTCCTTTTAGCTCTCTGCCACCCTCTCTATCTCTTACCTGGAACCTTTGGTTACATTTGTAATATGCAGGTGGCTTCATGAGGGGCTGAAAGGTAGGTGGAGGGTCATGGTCCACCCGGTCCCTGAAGCGGCATCTTGTTGGTAATAGCCTAGGAAGTTGAGATCAAGAAGCATTTCTGCCACGTCATCTGGAGTCGGTTCATCAAAACGTCGGATGGAGTCGGTTCATCAAATTTATACCTTTCAGATGGAAAACTGACGTTAGCTCAGCGTTGTAAAGGTTGGAACGTTAGACCAATGTTGGTGTGCTATATAGCTGGGTTATCTTTCTTTAATGCCCTACAGTGTTGTGAATATAATTTGCAACTCTGGGCATGAACTCTACGAGTGCGACATTTCTAAAACGTCTCCTGAAAGCATGTTCGGAAGTCCAAACATCACTGGGCCCCATGCAGAACTGCGGTTGTACTTTAAAAAGGAAGCAGCACTTTCCTGGTAGTCCTATTGTCTGCTATCATGGAAACAGAAAAAGAGTCACCTGGAGTCCGGTGTGTTGACAAAGGTGTGCAATGGACTATTTGAATGCCACTTTGAGCAGACTGGTTTACAGACTTGGCAGTGTGCGTTGGGCTCATGTGACGGTGGAGCACCTACCTGCAATGCCAGAAGATCCTCTCCATCGTAAACGTTTTCAAAGCAATGGTGCGGAACACTTTGAGGTGTTCTGTGGTGCACTGGTCTTTCGTGATGAAAAGGTCATCGGCGTTCTTATCATAGACCATTGCGCATGTTTGCCTTGGTCTCAGTGGATGTGGAAACCGTTCAAACATTTATGAATGAGAATGTGTGACCTGTCGTGTCTCTGTTTCCATTTTCCAAGTTTAAAGGGAAATTTGATAACTCATAATTGCTCACTCACAAAGGTCTCGTTGAAACCTCTCGTACACTTTGAACATCGAAGAGCTGGAGGTAGAGCCACATGTTACTCATGAGGAAAGCTGTTTTGGATCATTGCATCCTTATCATACTCTGCATAAGGGGGGGTTGCTCATAGGGGACAGAAATACTCAATTGAGCAAAAGTTGAAGGTCTTGTATACTGTAGGTTGTGCGTAGGTCTGATTTATTTCAAGCAAAGACCTGGAGTTTAGCTTTGCTGCAAGATCATACCAGGAAAGGTCTATGCTGACAGTGGGGCCTCTTCCAATAGCTGGCCATCATAATATGAACCATTGATTTAATCCAGAAATGGGCAGAATGTCTGTTTGCACATTGTTACCCGTGCTTCAGTTCCATGGTGCACCCATCCTCACTCTAACAGCAGAAGACAACTTGATTGTATCACAACAAGACTGTAAATGTGTTTAACAGCAGAGAGGAAGAAAAGGGAGATTTTGAAACAGCCAACACTCGATTCTTCCCTAGGTATAGTTAATGCGTGGTACATTCAGCACATAGGAAGAAACCGACGGCGCATTTATCACACCTGCCTTTTCAACTCAGGGACACCCCCTCCCGCACCTTCCCACCCCGTGCACATGGGTCTCAATTTAGGCCACGCTGACCCTGGAGAGATTTGGGCCGAGTCCAGAGTCCAATTAGTTTCAGACCTAGGCATACTCAGACATTTTACGACCTCGCTCCTGCATTTACTCCCAAGTCCCTTTTTATAACAACGGAAGAGTGGACATTGCAAATGTCTACAGTGGATTGTTATTCAAACTGCCATTGCGCTGTCTGTGACGCCTCAAATTCCCCGGCATGCTGTCAATCTAACGTCAGCTCAGGCGTAACAGTTCCATGGGACAGTGAGGAGATGCTTGCTGTGTAGTATCGACTGGCCCTGGTCGCATGTTGTCTGAATATCATCTTCTTTATGTTCTTATTTTAGGACAAGCGAAAAACTTGAGCAATATTCCTCACAATGCTCCATCCAGCAGAGCAAGAAGAGGACAATGTGGGGACCAACCTTACATTACTCCTCTCCCCTGTATAACCTCCATAGTCCTGTTTACATGCTAAGTCTCCTGAACAACCACACCAAAGAGCTCGCTGGCTTATGGTATCACATGGAATTTAAAATATAGAAGGTTCAATATATGAAGCCAAAGGACAGAGCTGGATATACTGTGCATAATATATATATATTGTTACGTGCTCCTCCCCAACCCCCTGGTCACGGTGTACCTCCGAGCCCCGAGAGGAGCCACGGCAGAAAAATATGTTATTCTGTGTCAAAAATCAATAGGGAAACCACACCAATGGTTATCAACAAACAAATATTGTATTAAAAATCACACAAGAATAACGATACAACAATAATAGCAATCAAAAGTACAATCAACACATCTTATGATGGTACCATCAGCTAGTATAGGATAACTCACTGTGCTCCAGGTGAGTGGGAAAAAAAACATTCCCCAATGTCTCTATAGCTCAAAGTTGATCCCCTACAGTGATCAGTAGAGTGATGTCGAATCAAAACCCGAACCCCGTTCAGATGACGGGCCCGGTCACACCGCCAAAACAGCAAAAAGGCATATGCGGCCGAAGCGGCGCAAAGAGTCACGTGGTCCAAAACTGCGTAAAGCAAACTCAAGGCGAATGGGAAATCCAAAGGCGCCACTGCATAAGGCAAACTCAAGGCGAATGGGAAATCCAAAGGCGCCCTCCAGGTCTGAACTTTCACGGCTCAGTCGGCGAACCGCAAATTAATCTTCCAAAAGCCACGGTGCACACACACACATCAGATATGTCTGATAGCGGTGGAAATGGCCGAAGAAGCAAATACCTTGCTTGACGCGCGAAGCGCACAAATCAAAATGGCCGACGGCTCGTTCCCGAGTCGCAACGACCCGGCGATGATTCTTCAGAATCCCAACACCAAACCTGACACCCAGGTTGATCAGTCACAGCGATAACCCCTATCGCAGGAATTCCTATCCAGGAAATTCAAAGTTCACTCGTGACTTTTGCTCGACAACGTTCGATCCAGAACGCAAGGCAACCAGCTTCTTGTCTGACTTTTCGCTCCTTTCTTTTCTCTCACCTCCTCTTCTTCTTCGTCTTCCGGTTCCCGATCCGGTTTCCTGTTTCATTTAACATTAACCTTTTTACCTTTTGACAATAATAATGGCTATTTCCATCAAACAATAATAATAATAATACATAGAACCAGAAATGTTTCAAGTGGATGAAAACCACAACACCGGAAGTGACGAATCCGTAACAATATGTATGTATGTGTGTGTGTATATATATACAGTCAGGTGAAAAAGTAAGTACACCCCATGTAAAGTTTTGACTTTTTCAACATATTTCAACATACAGCTATTTGATCTTCATTTCAACAATATTGATAGATGAAGGTGATATAATATAACAAATATCATGAAACATTTACATTTTGTAGTCCATTGTATAATTTAAATAAACATAAATGCAAATTTCGCATGTGGAAAAAGTAAGTACACCCCTACAATTATCACTACTTCAAATACATAAAATTAGAACCAGGTGCACCAGCTCAGGTGCAAATGATTAGAACATCGTTGGAGAGGATCTTGGAGGAACCTGTCTTATTTAAACCTCAGACATTTAGTTTGGTTTGCTCTTTGTTGTTGAAGTGTGTGGCGTCACCATGCCTAGATCAAAAGAGCTCTCTGAGGCCTTCAGAAAGAAGGTTATAGATGCCTACGAGTCTGGGAAGGGATTTAAAAAGATCTCCAAACAATTTGAAATCAATCATTCGACTGTCCGGGAGATCATCTACAAGTGGAGAAGATTCCAAACAACTGCCAACTTGTTCAGGCCAAGCCGCCCCAGCAAGTTCAGCCCGAGAGCAGACTGCAAGATGCTGAAAGAAGTCTCTAAGAACCCCAGAATGTCATCATGGGACCTACAGGGGGAGGGGGAAAAGGGAGCGGGAGGGGGAAAGGGAGGGGGAGGGGGAAAAGGGAGGGGGAGGGGAGAAAGGGAGGGGGTAGGGTGGAGGGGGAAGGGAGGGGAGGACGGAGGGGGAAGGGGGAGGGAAGGGGAGGGCCAGTCAACAATGACGTTGCAGTTCTCATGGTCGGAGAGCAGCACAACAATCGTGACGTCGTCCTGAATCTTCGCAACAGCACGAAGCGGATTTTGGAGTCTCACCGATCCTGTGACACCCTCCAGTACAGGCGTTGCCGGGTGGGGAAAGGGAGACCGGTACATTCCCAACCCGTACATTCGCCCTCTCGACTCAAGCTCACTCGGACAAAAGCCTCGCACAAATTACACCGTGAAGGCCCAATGGCCATGTCTATGCACAAATCAAGTACGTGAGCGAGTCGGGCGCACTGAATTGAAAATATATAGAACGCTCATACTCCGTGAAAAGTGAAGCCAACTGGCGGCGGGGATGGAACATCACGTGATCGCTCTGAGCGAATCAGCGCGCTGCTCTGCCACCGGTCAGAATCCGTGTATAATATTCCTCGCTGAAAAAAAATCTATGTGAAACATGCTACTATCTATGCTAAATCATGCTAAATCATGCTAAATGCTAATCATGCTAAAATCTATGCTACTTGCTGTGAGTTTATGGTGGCAAGGAACATCACGTGATCGCGTCACGAACATCATTCGTGATCACGTCATCACGTGATCGTGATAGTCATCAATGAGCGCGAATGAGCAAATCAGCGCGCTGCTCTGCCACCGATTCAGATTCCATGTATAATATTCCTCGCTGAAAAAAAATATGGATCTAAAGATGAAAGAAAAAAAAACCTATGTGGTGTGAATGGCAATGTTCCTCGCTGAAATGTGAAAAAACGCAATCGCTTTTTGCTCTGAAATACGTGTGAACGCGTAATCTATCTATAATTCCAGTAATCTCTGTTTGTACGTTTGTTTGTCTGTGACCGCTGTTTCTCGACAACCACGGGTCCGATATACTTTTAACTTGCCAGGTATATTGCTGGGGACCCGAGGATGTGCCTTTTCAAGGTTTCATATTAATCGGACAATTACTTACCGAGCTATGTCCAAAAAACGATTCAACCAATCAGAGAGCAGCGAACTATCGCGTGTGCCGAACGTGGCGGACACACTCTGCCTCGGATGGCACATTTGAGAGCGTATTCATTTATTTCACGTTTGCAAACTATGTTGGCGTTAAACTATGTTTTAAAACTAATAAAAACGAATTTGCGATTCATTCGCTTTCCTGCGCGTTTGTGCACGCGATGGCGATTTCTTTACCAAACTCCGGAAGCCGTTCGCTTTGGACCAAACCATTTCATGTAAATAGAGGGGGGGGATATAATTTTAGATATAGATATAGTACGGGCAATGCCCTAGTTGAGTTAATGGCGGCAAGGAACATCACGTGATCGCTCTGAGTGAATCAGCGCGCTGCTCTGCCACCGGTCAGATTCTGTGCATAATATTCCTCGCTGAAATGCGCTGAGGTAAAAATATGGTAAAAAAATATTATGAAATAAATTTTTAGGTCGGCCATGTTCTTCCCAGGCTCAATGGCCATGTCTGTGCCAAATATCAAGTACGTGAGCCTCTCAGTTTAGGAGTCTATCGGTAACATTACACACACACACACACACACACACACACACACAAAAACTGTGTTATATATATATATATATATATATATATATATATATATATATATATATATATATATATATATACACATATATATATATATTGTTGCGGATTTGAGAATCCTGTGTTTTTTTTGTATTGTTGTAAGTGTCATGAGAATTGTTGTAAATATCACCCTCCGTGTGTAAAGGTAATAGGTCGTCCTCCTAGTTACTCCATATACATACACGTAGCCAATCATATACCCTCTTAAATAGTTATCTCCTTATTCTATGTAGTTGAAGGCTCTGTTCCCACTAGTTGACACTGCATTGCATCAAATTGAAATAAGATAAAATCCCCTGTCTAGTGCGAAGCCTCAATTGCCAAGTGCAATTGCCTCCATTGAGCACGCGGTCGGTTCGGAGAAGAAAGGCGTGTCTCCACCTCGTCATCAAAGGGTGGAGCCAGGAGAGCCCTTGCCGACCAACCAAACACCAGGGGTTTGGCTTGAGAGGGCGGAGAGGGAACGATCGGGGAGGTTCGCAAAGGTTCGAGGGTGTGGTCTATATAACCCGCGGCGGGACGCCCCCACAGAAGATGAGCTCTTGGAGAGCACGCGACGCACCCCACCTCAGCGATACCTGCACCGATACCGATACCTGCACCCCACCGGAGCTGAACCACAGCAGCTTTGATTTCTGAACCACCGCAGCTTTGAACAAACCGGAGCTGAACCAACAGCAGTTTTGGCCACAGCAGCTTTGAGCGTCGCAAGCGGTTTTCGGCTGCGGCTACACTGCGGCGGCTGCTCACTCCCGGCCTGACTATTCTTCTGCTCCAGCTGAACCTTCCTCTCCTTCCTGCCATTCCTGTCATCCATCCATTCATGTGAGTCTGACCGTAGTCTGTCTTTTGTCTTGTCCTGGGGTTAAGTAAGACTGTTTAGGTAAGTTAATATTGCACTGTGTCCTTCTGGTCCTTCCATCCTTCTGTAAATTGTTTTCTTATCTTTCCTCCTCCTTGGTTCTTTTGATTGTGTAAATAATAGTTAGTAATAAATCATATTTGTTCTTCCTACCTTGCCTTCTTTCCTTTACATCCGTTTCGTCCTTGTCTTTTCCCTCATTGAATACCTGTGGCACGATTTGGCCAACGTTAAGAATCGGGTCAGTTCTTGTTAATAGTTCGTGCTGCGGTTGCTAAACCGCTCGGCAATTAACATCTGTCCGCGGTCGCGAACGGGGTTGCGCTCCTGCCTCTCCAGAGGGAGCTGTGCAGCGTCAGGACTCACGTCGGTCAGTCACGAACAAGGGGACTAATCCCCCCTTCTTAAGGGGAAGAAGGCCGACGTAGAGATCCGCAACATTATATATATCATCATCATCATCATCATACTAAAATATGCCATTTGGTGTCTGTCTGATGAGTTTTTGATTCCAATGCATTCCGTCGTTACTTATCCAAACTTGACAGGATGACGAAGGGTTACACAATGAAGGTTGTAGCGCATTCATTTGCCCCCATCCCCAAGGGGGTTTTCTCCCCCAAGCGGGTTTTCCCCGCCATTGCCGTCAATAGGGTTGCATGTTGAGGTGTATATCGATGTTAAATTATCTTTATCGTGGCGTTTTTCCAAAGAAAAATATTTATCGTGGCGTTTTTCCAAAGGCGCTTTTAAGAACAAAATTAATGATAATTGCATATTGTTAATATTATTACAAAACAATATTAATACTAATAATGTCCCACTTCCCCAAGGCGTTTTTCCTGCAGTGATAACGTGTATAAATAGCTTATAGTTATAATGGCGTTTCTGTGGGAGCAAAGGCCTCCACAGGGAGTAAAAATATTATAAACCACAAGCACGTATGATTAGCTTTTTAAACAGTCGCTAATGCTCTTTATAACACTAAGTGAAGAAATTTGGAGGAATCCCGACAACCGTGAAGCAAGGTTTACTTACAGAACTGATCGAAGATCTACTGTACTCTATATACCCCACAAATGTTGGGTTAATAACATGGCCCTTTCTGCCGCTACCGTGGCATTTTTCGTAGCCAACTTTTGAAACTCGCTCCTGCTGTTTAATATGAAACTGAAAGGGAGGAAGACGGGGTATACTCATTTACCAAGCAGCTAGCTTGCACTTGCCAAGCCAGCCGTTCAATAACGGTTTTGAATGGAATGCTTGCTCGAATGTTTAAACCACTTGGCGATCTCTTCACAAGAAACTTGGTAAATGAACACACACCCAATGTTCTTGAGACCCGACCATAGATCGACTGTAATCTATACACTCCAAAGAGGAAATGACCTTGCCGCTCTTGCCGCTCCCGTAGTGAGCGGCGTTACTAGTATATCTAAATACACACACACACACACACACACACACACATATATATATATATATATATATATATATATATATATATATATATATATATATATATATATATATATATATACAGTCACGTGAAAAAGTAAGTACACCCCATGTAAAGTTTTGACTTTTTCAACATATTTCAACATACAGCTATTTGATCTTCATTTCAACAATATTGAAAGATAAAGGTGATATAATATAACAAATATCATGAAACATTTACATTTTGTAGTCCATTGTATAATTTAAATAAGCATAAATGCAAATTTCGCATGTGGAAAAAGTAAGTACACCCTTGGCTCTAATAGGTGGTATTGCCCCCTTTGGCTGAAACAACCTCAAGTAGGCGTTTCTTATAACTGTCTACCAGTCTCTGACATCGACTGGGAGAAATTTTTTCCCACTCCTCCATGCAGAATTCTTTCAGCTGTACGATGTTTGAGGGGTTTCTTGCATGCACAGCTCGTTTCAAATCCCCCCACAACATCTCGATGGGATTTAGATCTGGGCTTTGACTTGGCCAATCCACAACCCTCCATTTCTTTCTTTTCAGCCATTCCTTGTTGATTTTACTGGTATGTTTAGGATCATTGTCATGTTGCAAGGTCCACCTTCGGTTGAGCTTCAACTTTCCGACAGATGGCCTCACATTATCCTCAAGCACCCTCTGGTACAATGAAGAATTCATTGTGGATTCTATGATGGTGAGCTGCCCAGGCCCTGATGCAGCAAAGCTGCCCCAAACCATAATATTTCCACCACCATGCTTTACAGTGGGTATCAGGTTGTTGTGGTCAAATGCTGTCTTTGGTTTTTGCCAAACATGTCTTCTGGTACTGTGGCCAAATAGCTCTACCTTTGACTCATCTGTCCAGAGCACATTGTTCCAAAACTGCTGGTCTTTGCCTCGGTATTCCCTGGCAAACTTTAGTCTTGCCCTGATGTCCTTTCTGGACAGCAAACGTTTCCTCCTGGCACACCTCCCATGTAGATAAAATTTGTGCAGCCTCTTTCTAATGGTAGACTCGTGCACTTTGACATCAACAGTGGCAAGAGCTACCTGTAGGTCCCGTGATGACATTCTAGGGTTCTTAGAGACTTTTCAGCATCTTGCGGTCTGCTCTCGGGCTGAACTTGCTGGGGCGGCCTGGCCTGAACAAGTTGGCAGTTGTTTGGAATCTTCTCCACTTGTAGATGATCTTCCGGACAGTCGAATGATTGATTTCAAATTGTTTGGAGATCTTTTTAAATCCCTTCCCAGACTCATCGGCATCTATAACCTTCTTTCTGAAGGCCTCAGAGAGCTTTTTTGATCTCGTCATGGTGACGCCGCACACTTCAACAACAAAGAGCAAACCAAACTAAATGTCTGAGGTTTAAATAAGACAGGTTCCTCCAAGATCCTCTCTAACGATGTTCTAAACATTTGCACCTGAGCTGGTGCACCTGATTCTAATTTTAGGTATTTGAAGTCGTGATAAATGTGGGGGTGTACTTACTTTTTCCACATGTGAAATTTGCATTTATGTTTATTTAAATTATACAATGGACTCCAAAATGTAAATGTTTCATGATATTTGTTATATTATATCACCTTTATCTATCAATATTGCTGAAATGAAGATCAAATAGCTGTATGTTGAAATATGTTGAGAAAGTCAAAACTTTACATGTGGTGTACTTACTTTTTCACGTGACTGTATGTATATAGTTTTTATGCAAGTGATTGTCATATATGTACTCATGCCTATGTATCACCAAGGTGGAAGTTGAACCATATCTTAAAATTAAATCACAGTTGTAAAGAGTTTATTTGTGGGAAACATACACAACGTTTCTATCTACAAACTTTGTTCGATGGAGGTAATGGATTGTGGAAGAATGTGACAATTGTGACATACCCACTGTATCTTGGGCTGCGACAGGTTAAAATTGTCAACCTCTGGTGTTGACAACACTTGGCTTTGGCTTTGTTTCTTTCGTCAACGAAGCGTTTGTGTCACGTGCCTACTGTATGTATGCCACGTGTAGGTTGGCATAAAGAAATCCACCGAAAGGAGACACAATGCTGTGGATATGCAGTGGCCTATGTTTGGCTTTGTACCAGTACCATGCTGTGCAGAGAAAGAGTAGCTTTAGATACCAATAAGTGAACGTTATCACGTGTTCAAGATCATATCGGAATTATGAGGGCAGAAGAGGGAGTTCAGCACCATATTCATTATAAGCAACACATTCATTCCACTCATCATGCTTTACCTCATTTTACCCTCAGGAAGGCCATGCTTCTGAACAATAATCTGCTACATCAAACTGTCCAGATTGTCCTGCTGAAACCTTGGGCCTGTAGCCAACACCCCATCTAAGACGTCCACATTGTCGATTCAGAAATGAATACTGAACATCTTTCCTCTGCATTATAAAATCAATATATCTTGAAAGAAACTTGCTTTTTTCTTTAATATTGCAGAATGTACGATGCGAATAAGAAGAGTCAGACGGATTGAGAGTGAGCTTGCCATGTTCATACGAGTTAATCCTGCAAGTTTCAAAGTCCACTCACTGGCAAGGATGATCGGTGAGGTCGGTAGAACGTGCGTCTCCACAGGCCTTGCATGGGCCCACACATCGAGAGTTTTTGCAGGATGGGTTGCAAGATATCGATCAACTTTTTGGGAGCGTTGACCAGAAAGTTCTCCAAATCTTTCATTGTGCAGAGGCACACCGCTTTATCGCAGGTACTTTCCAATTATTTTCGGCTTCTTTTAGAAGCTTTTTATGCCATTTTAGATTACAATCCTCCGTGGACCGATTCATATACGTTTGGCTCCCCGATTAACCTTGTTGTTATGGATGTGTGCGGATACCTGCCGACCATTCTGGGGTGGATTACGTCATTTTTAGTCCAATAGTGGTTGTGATTGGTGATACATCATTTGTCTTCTTCCTTTTTCGGTTTAATCCCATTCCTCTGTTCCCACTCTTCTCCAATGCACACATATACGCCATAGCCAGTGCATACGTAATAAATACATGGTCTTTAATTTGCGAAAAAGGTTACCATTACTACTTCAACAAGTACTTCTTTAACGGCACCAATTACTTCTGCCTTCTTCTAGGGTCGGCTGGCGAACGTTTTTGTCCCATCTCTTTCACGAATCAGCTAGCCAGGCAATACGTTCGACTGAGGGTGGTTTTGAGCACGAATTTGTGATGTGTTCCAGGATGCTGGCGATAATTCGACGAATCTTTACAAAAAGCGTGGAATGTTTAACGTCCATAAACAACCAGTGCTGAGAGACGGGTCCTCCGGCTTAATGTCCATCCGATGAACGGAGCCCGCTTTGATGCTTTGCCCTTTGCCAACTGTTTGAGATATCGTGCAATATATCGTTTTTGGCCCCATCTATGAGTGGTGAAGAATCACTTTTAAAATTATAGTTTCTGGATGTGGATCTTCACCAAAATCTAATCATTTCGTCCTTGTCGTCCACTGGGGTTATGGGGTATCAGTAAAAAATATCCACACATAATACCCCATAAAGTCAAAGTGAATTGTTTTTTAGAATTTTTTACAAAATAATTAAAAATGAATACGGAAACATCTAATTTATATAAGTATTCACCCCCTGAGTCAATACTTCGTAGAAGCGCCTTTGGCAGTGATTACAGCTTTGCAACCTCTTGGGTATGTCTGTATCAGCTTTGCACATCTGTATTTGGGGAGTTTCTTCCATCCTTCCTTGCAGATCTGTTCAAGCTCTGTCAAGTTGGATTGGGAGCATCGGTCGGTGATCAGCAATGTTCAAGTCTTTCCACAGATTCTCAATGGGATTCAAGTCTGGGCTTTGGCTGGGTCACTCAACGACTTTCATGTTCTTCTTCTGAAGCCATTGCAGTGTTGCTTTGGCTGTATCATTGGGATCATTGGCCTGTTGGAACGTAAATCTTTGCACTCTGATGCAGGTTCTCCTCCAGGATTTGCCTGTATTTGGCTCCATTTATTGTTCCCTCTATCCTTACAATTCTCCTAGTCCATGCCACTGAAATGCATCCCCATAGCATGATGCTGCCACTACCATTTTTCACTGTGGCATGGTGTTAGATGGTTTGACGAGCTGTTCTAGGTTTCCACCAGACATAGCGCATTGCATTCAGGCCAAAGAGTTAAGTTTTTTCTCATCAGACCACAGAACCTTTTTCCTCGTGCTCTCAGAGTCACGTGCCTTTTTGCAAACTCCAGGCGTGCGACAAAGTGCCTGTTTTTTTTCAGGAGTGACTTCCGTCTGGCCTCTTTTCCATAAAGCTTAGATTTGTGAAGTGCTGCAGAGACTGTTCTCCTTCCAACAGGTTCTCCCGTCTCAGCCAAGGAACTCTGTAGTTCTGTCCACGTGGTCATTGGGTTCTTCATCACCTCCCTGACCAAGGTCTTTCTTGCCCAATTGCCCTGTTTGGTCAGACGGCCAGCTCTCGGAAGTGTGAGGGTAGTTCTATATTCTTTCCATTTCCTAATGAAGGAGCTCACTGTGCTCATGGGAATTTTCAACACTCCACAAATATTTTTATACCCTTATCCTCACAATTCTATCTCGCAGTTCTACAGACAGTTCCTTGGACCTCAAGGTGGAGTTTCTGCTCTGACATGCACTATCAACTATGGGACCTTATATAGAAAGGTGTGTTTCTTTCTTAATCATGTCCAATCAATTGAATTGGCCACAGGTGGATTCCAATAAAGTTGTAGAGACATCAAAGGAAATTGGATCATCTCAAGGATGATCAAAGGAAATTGGATGCACCTGAGCTCAATTTTGAGTGCCATAGCAAAGGGGTTGAATACTTATTGACTCAAGACATTTCAGCTTTTCATTTTGAATTGATTTGTAAAAAAAAAAACTTTTTAAAAATGCACTTTGACATTGACTTTGCCGAGACACTGCTGCAGTGTAGTATATTGATGATTATTTTTAAACAAGGAAATATAGCCACAGGAGGAGAAAACAATTCGTTTTATTGAACGTTTATTGAACCTCCCAAACAACAGGTTCCAAAACACATTTCATGACAATTACAACAACCGACTGGTTATAGGTTTCGGGATGGGTTGAGACGAGGGGCATGGGGGGTGGGGGGAGAGTGGTAACACAGGTGTGTAACATCTACCTGCCTCCCTGCCCTCACCACCTGTACCTCGATATATTTACCTCCTCCACCGAAGGTGGAGGTTATGTTTTCACCTCTGTCTGTTTGTTTACGAACAGGATATCTCAAAAGGTTGTGCACGGATTCGGCCGAAATTTGGTGGAGATGTTGGGTTTGTGACAAGGTCGAATCGATTCCATTTTGGTGAAGAATCGAATATAGACCGGATACGATAAAAAAAAAATTGAAGTGATTCTTCACCATTGAGTGATAGGGCCGAAACGATATATAGTATGATATTTCAAAGAGGTTTGGATGGATTATGATAAAACTTGGTGGAAGAGTTGGGTAAGTGACACGAACAAGCCGATTCGATTTGGGCTCAGGTCCGAATCCAGATCCAGTCTATCAGTGGATACAAAACGTAAACTGTTCTGTCTGGCGGAGGTACGTGCTCACTGCTCTACTGTGTGCCATTGTAGTTTTTTTGTTTTTGCATACCCTGTTAAGAGAACTCACTTTGACGTCATATATTATGATGATGTCATCAGCTTTATATTATGACATCATTTTTATTGTGGATCTGTATTTTGATAACGATCTTATTGTGGAATGATAATTATAACAGCTAGTTTATTTATTTATTTATATTTCGACATACTTTTCCTCCCACAACTCACATGGAATTCCATGGGGAAAACCAGAGAGAGGGGGAAGGAGCTCCACGGACAATCGCCTCGAAAATTCTCTCCACGTGGTGCTTTGGGTGTCCTCTCGTGGTAAAAAATGAGCATTGCACGAAGACCCCACCAGGGCGGCCAATAACAGGCAATACGCGAAGGTGTGCTGGAGGGGGACGAGAATGCAAGGGAAGTTAAGGAGATAATGGTGAGGGGAGGGACGAGGAGTGTGGGAAATACGGGAAGGAGGGGTTAGGGGTGAAAGGAAAAATTTGCGACATTTTGCATACCTAATACGGAGACGACCTTTGCGACATTAGACGTCATGCGTCACGCTCAGCAGTTCCAATCGTCAGGCAGCTTAGGACCGGATTTGAGATGGATATGGATGTTCCGGACAAAAGCGCCAAATTTTTTCCCACATGTTACCCGTTACCTTAGCTTTCCATTTTTGATAGGAACCACTTCCTCCGAATACATTATGGCGGTCATCTTGGATTTTAAAGATGGCCGCCATGTAAAAACCTATATCGACCAATATCTCAGCTTCTAAACCACTTAGGATCACAATCTTGGTGTCTAAACATACATTTTCTGGGTCAAGGAATACAACTATACCATTTATAAAAGCAACAGGCGATTTTTATTCACACAAAAAAGAAAATGAACATGAAACTTGAAATAAATATATAACGGAATCTTACTACGAGTACCGACTACAAAGCCGCAATGAGCCGGCGAGGCCAAAGCCTCTTGCCAATATTTTACCCATCACTATGGCATCAGTAGGTTAGGTAGTTGGTAGTAGGTAGGTGTAGTAGATACGGTACCTAGTTCAAAATGACACCATTTGCATTCTGGATGAGATTAAAATTTATAAAATTTCCTTCTTGATTAATTCGGTGAATTCCGTCTCAACTTCGGATATTTCCGGCCGTGAAAAACTATTAGTAAGGGCATTTTATGAGATATTTCACAAATCTGTTAACTAAATTGTTACCAAAAAATTTCTTCACCAATATGTTTGTAAAGGTGTGTAATAACATGTGTTAAAATGTTGAAGTTCAACTCCCGTGGGAAACCCAGAAAAAAAGCTGTTGAATTCTGGTACCGAAAAATTATTTTCGAGAATTTTTATTTTTTTAAATCGGCCCTTAAGGAACTTATGAGGGGTCAAATAAGGGTTTTTCATGATTCTGAGTTGATTGTTAACATTTATATTTTCACTTTTACATTTACACACAAAGTAGCTTTTATTTCACATACATATATAGTACTCAAGAGTTATTTCTCATTCACAATGTCAGAAGTTTCAACAGTCATTGTCTATGTCTTCTTCAGACTCAACAACATCATGACTGCAGTTTCTGCATGTAATGCCATTACAGACTCCACAGGCCGAGATGCACGTGACCCCAACCTTGGAATGACGGGTAGATTTGCCTGCTTTATTATATTCACAGCCTTCAGCCAAATCGGAAGATCAAAGGTCACTATAGCGACCCCAGCGCGCCGTATGCACTCTTTCAGAGTGGTGAAGATGGTGTTGAGGTCATTAGGGTCTCCTTCAATAACTGGGAGGAACTCGATTTGTGTGCTCTGCTTTGCATCATTAGCATGGATTCTCTTCATCCAGCCATTCCAGTTGGACTGTGGGAACTCAGGATCGTTGGCTTTGATCACCCACCCCGCTGCCCAGAGTGTGTCACCTGGAGTGAGGAGTGGCTGATCATGAGCCAGGGAGGAGGAAAGCTCAGCGAGGGGGAGAAACATGATCGCGTTCGTTCCTATCTGTTTCCTGTTCGTAAATGGAATAATCTTTACTTCAGTTCCTCTCAGGATCTTAGCTTTGTCGAGTGCCTTCAACTTCACCCGGGGGAAAGCTGCTGTTGTCTGTGGATCTGGCAAAGGTGGTGCCGGAGAGGTGACTTCGATCCAACCCATTGAGTGAAAGGGAGTGTTTCCGTGAATAGAGACAATGTTTAAATCTATATTGTCTCCAACAAACTGAGTGACTGCATTGTTTGTTTCCCCAACCTCCATAAAGACCACCTGATCATTACTTGACAATTCACTTTCACTGGCTGGCACTTTGGCTGTCATCACTGATTATTCCTCAAGCGCAGCATCAACCGCAACCTCATCATTCATCTGTTCATCGGTTTCCTCCACAATGGTGTCAAGAGTGCCAGAAGTATCTGGAACATCATCTCCACTCCTACTATTAAGGAAGCAGTATTTGTAGTTTTGTGTCTCCATGTAAGACTCAGTGTATCCCAGCCGGTGGAACTTGTTGAGCATCCATTTTGACCCAAATCTATGATCAAGTTGTATGGCAAGCCCCATTTGGTGTGGCAATACTCCAGACCGAGGTCGACAGGCCTTAATAAAATTCTGCCCCCAAACGGCAACTCTTTCGTCTGTCTTGACAATCGGTCTCAAGAACATCTGAAGGCTTGCAGGAATAAGTGTCAGCTGACTATCGATGTCAGTCATACTGTGTGTGGTGGGGTATGACTTTGGACCTAAATCAATCAAGGCAATATCATTGGATATGAACTTGAGTGCCGTCTTTATGATCTGAGTCTTCTCATCTCCATGGTCAAGATTAGCATGATGCCCTCGCAGAATATTGTCGGTGCCATCTTTGAGACAGAGTACATCTGCCCTTCTTTCCTGTGTTGTGAAATACAAGGTGTCTTCGTATTTCTCTAGAAGTTTTATCTTTAGCCAATGCTTTGAATAAGAAAGGCTCTTCTCTGGTGACTGATCAAACTCCTGCAGCTTTTCATGGACTTGGTCCATGTTCATTACCCCATGCTCTAATTCTGAGTCTAACCATTCGCAGAATTCAATAAAAACTGCCTCTCGCTCCTCATCAATACTCCTCTGTCCTCTCTTCCTTTTTCCTTCCTCATCAGTCTTGGACAAACTGTCACCTCTCGCAAACGGTACAGTGTTTCTTCTGCTACCAAGTCGTTGATCCCTTCCAGGCGTCCAGTGACTTCAGTGCCCCAGTCATCCCCGCGACTCCGTGCTGTCTTCAGCAAGCTTGTCTTCAGTGTATCTGCAGTCAAATTATCTGGCACTCTGTATTTCTTTCTAGCTTGTGCTGGATTATTTTTGTAGAGCTGGGCTGGTTGGTTGCAAAGAATGCATACATCCTTATACAGGAGGTCAACTGACTGTGATCTTCTAGAACTGCAGCCAGTTGATGAACTGAACTCACAAGTTGTGCGTCTTCTCTTCAACTTTGATGACTCTTTCTCTGCCTTTGATGCTTGAGCTGACTTCTTGGTGGTTGCAACAAAGTTGTTGTACAGATCATTTTTACACTTCTGGTGGTACCTCAGTTTTCCTTCCTTTTGAGCCTCCTTCATACGTTCCACAACAGTAACATTTTCGACAGTTTCTGCTTGTTTCAATAAAGTTGAGTATCCCTTTGGAGTTGCCTGTATGAGCCTTTCAGCTGGTGTATCCGAGCGTGCACAGATGAAGCAATTGAGCACAGGTGGAGTAACGTCTTCATCCATATTGCTAGACTCCATGTCCTGCAAAGTAGAAAATGAGATATATTTAGAAATTATTTTTCCACAAAGGAGTGTCTGTGGTGAAATATAAATGTTAACAATCAACTCAGAATCATGAAAAACCCTTATTTGACCCCTCATAAGTTACTTAAGGGCCGATTAAAAAAAATAAAAATTCTCGAAAATAATTTTTCGGTACCCGAATTCAACAGCTTTTTTTCTGGGTTTCCCACGGGAGTTGACCTTCAACATTTTAACACATGTTATTACACACCTTTACAAACATATTGGTGAAGAAATTTTTTGGTAACAATTTAGTTAACAGATTTTCATATGTTTCCCTTACTATATCCCCGACAGCTGCGAGATTTCTAAAAAAAATAATCCTTCGTCAATTTTAGAATATTTGATGCCGTTTTCAGCCTCCGAAACGCGGTAATAAGCTTTTTTGAAATATTTTTTCAAATGCTCGAATCTCATTGGTTCCGGTGCTTGGTGACGATTTTCGTTGAAGATAACCAGGGCCCGTGTGTGCCCGGGGAACGAGGTTGGTCTTAAAGTATTTTAATTACAAATTAGAGGTGCATAAGATTGGGAATCAAAAAAAGACGGGTGAAACAAACTCCTATTGAACGTTTTCGCAATTTTTTTATGCATACTTCCGCATCTGCAAGATGGCGGCCTCCATGGAGCGATTTGGTGCATCAAAGCTTCGAAATTCTCAAAGGATTCAGCAAAATCTGGCTTTTCAACATAATACTACGTGTTCATTCACAACACCGGCTTCGCCGGCTATAATTCACCAAATGTCCATCTGTCTGTCCATTCCGTCTGTTCGCAGGTACCGCCAAAACGGCTGAACTGATCGCAACGATATTTTGGGTGGGTAATCCTGGGACCCCCTGGAGTAAAATAGGCAATATTGTTTTTCCAATTTTGCCAATTTTGCAGTTTTTCCAAACACGATGGAATAATATTGACCGATATGAACAGTGATGTGGCTTTTATTGAAATTCTACAAATGCTGTTTAGATTTTGATGACAATTATGAACCTGCCGCGAATGCAGAAGTGGACAGATTATGGCAATGCGCGGGTTTGATAATATCCAAATACAACCGTCGTTCAATCATAATGTTTAATCATTAAACGTTAATTGTGTCAATCGTTTTGTTAAAGTATCAATTGATGATTGGAATTGAGTGAATACAATTACGATTTTGAATTCGTAATTGTGTTCACCCAACCGTACGGAACTTCACATCAGGATTTAAATATTTGTTTATGTCACGAATGTTGTTAAAAGTTTATTTTGTGATTAACTTGTGATTGGAGTTATGCTGTTTGGAATGAAAAAAGAGATATTGAGTTCAAACGAATGATGGAATGCCATGACGGTTTCTACTTTCTAAACATGAAATTCGCCGATCGCCAGATGCAGATTCGCCATTGAATGGGTATGGACCAAACGTACCCGTTGTTTGCGAATGGGTACGTTTTCATGGAAGTCCTTCATAAACTTGATGTCCATGTCTGACGTGTGACTGAAGATGCTACAGGAATGTGGAATTTATTGGTTTCATGCTTTAGCATTCGCCGTTTCTGCATTGTCTGTTTGCTTCTGGCCTCCCACCCGTGCATGGCACGGGTATCTCACTAGTACTGTTAATGTACCATCATCACTGAAAATACTGCAAAAAAATAATGTATTCGGAGGAAGTACCAAAAATGAAAAGCTAAAGCTATGGGTTGCATGTGGAGAAAATTTGGCACTTTTGTCCAGAACGCCCACATCCATTTGCTAAGCTGCCTGACTACAAGAAAATGACGCAGATTGATGTTGATATCTCCGAGAGTCCGGGACTCCGTACCGAGGGACGACAAGAAAATGGTGGACCCTCCTTGACTTGCTCGATGCATGGACCTCTTGGAAGCATGCTTCTTGTCCGGACTCCTTGGAAGGGGTGTCACCGTCTGATTAACGATGCTCGTGAATCTCTCATCAGGAAATTCTGCTTCTCCATTTGAGGGCGATCCGGCCGCTCGGAGCCGGGTCAATGAAAACGCTTGAGGGATTAAAACGGCGATTTTTCCTGGATTTTTCTCCCAGGAGCTAAAGTGCTGTTGAGCATATCAAGGAAGCCATGCAGAAAGGATGGAAGTTAAAGTGAAACGTCAGACGCACCGTTTACCTCTCCCAGGTTCTCCGCTGCCTGCGTTCTCTGATGGCCGTTTGTGAACACGGCCCGTGAACTTGCTCTTTTGAACGACCTTTAGGGCAGGTACGACTCTCATGGGAGATTTTCCTCGAACTGGTAGTGGCGGCTGTAGAATCGCAGTGAGCGTATCTTGGATAGCCAGCTTCAAGACTCCGTGCCTCCGCCACAAATTTCATTACCTCCGCCACCAAAGGTAGATGGAGGTTATGTTTTCACTCCTGTCTGTCTGTCTGTTTGTCCGTTTGTGAACAAAATATCTCAAAAAGTTGTCGATGGATTCGGACGAAATTAGCGTATGTGACAAGGACGAAATTATTAGATTTTGGTGAAGGTCCGGATTCGGATCCGGCTAGTAGAATTTTTAAGTGATTCTTCACCATTGGGTGAAAGGTCCGAAAACGATACATAGCAGGATATCTCAAAACGTTGTGGACGGATTTGGACGAAACTTGGTGGACAGGTTGTGTGTCTGACAAGCACGATTCGATTCGATTTTTCTGGAGATCTGAATATGGATTCGGATATGAGAATTATTTAATGTTTAAGTGATTCTTTACCATTGGAAGATCGGGCCAAAAACTATACATTGCGGGATATCTCAAAAAGTTATTGATGGATTTGGACGAAACTTGGTGGGGAGGTTGATTGTCTGACAAGGACGAATCGATTCGATTTTGGTGAAGATCTGAATATGGATTCGGATATGAGAATTATTTAATTTTTAATTGATTCTTCACCATTGAGTGATATGGCCAACCAGGTGGTGGTATGCCCTCTTCTGAGTGCCGTTCTCGTTGACTTCTGTAAGGGGGAAGGTCGGGGTGGGCTGAAACTTCAAAAGTTAGTATAGAAAAAAAATCTGCAGGCCACCTACCTCCGAGAAACGACCATTTGACGATTGCAAATCACAAAAAAGCCGAAAAGAAAGATTAACAGTAATCTGGAGTCACCATTATGTTGCTGAGCGATTTGTGCAACAATCTCAGAATCATTCAAGTTTTATTTTCATTAACGACAATGGAGGCACCAGCGACGCCATAAGTCATGTATGGTCATCGCCACCCTCATACAGACAAATGAAGATGATACATTAGTTATTTTAACTATATTCGGCAACTGATTGGCACAATAGCAGTTTCATTTGATAAATGTCTTCAAAGTACTAGAGTATATTGTAGTAGTTTCAGGAATAAGCCAAAGTCCTTGTACCCGTTGGTAGAAGTGATGGAGCAGGTCGACATGCCATGCAGTAAACTGCTCTCCTGAAAGTGAACTCGAAACCACAAAGTGGTGGTCGAGGGTGGTAACCCTCCACTAAGAGATCCACCGAAACATTGTTGTCAAATCTGTGACTGGTGTTGCTCTATACCAAAGATGATGCATATGGTGGACCCCACACCTTGGACAACCCTATGTGCGGTGCATAGAGATGTCACAGTTGCCAAACCTCCTTACAATGAAGAATCACCAATTATTTATATACTCTGCTGTAAATACCTCCTCCCCTGCTAGAATCTCCAAAAAAAACCTTAAAGGATGCGCTTCTGCACTAAATTCCATGAGGTGCATTCTTTCCACCTGTACATGACACGTGGAGTCCGATGTACCTACATGAGATGCTCACTTAATATCATGGGTTTTTATGTAACCCCTGACACTAATGGGTTGAAGATATAAGCCGAGATAGGTGGTGGGATACCGAGGCATGGCAGCTTCAGTCTTGTAGAGGTGTAGTAGAAGGAAAGTTGAATGTACTCGCTGTAACTTATCTTTGGAAAGATTTGAATCGTCGATTTCAAACCTTCCCAAAGGTAAGTTACAGCGGGTCCATTCAACTACCTGGGAGCCTTGTAGATTGTGGACCAAGATATCCATCTTCAAACTGTTTGTGGCAGTCATTGTTGGATGTCGAGGAGACTTCTTCGATCTCTGAATTCCATCCATATCATCTCAAGGTGCTACTCCAGTCCCATTTTAAAGATTTTAGTGTGGGTGAACCATTGCTACTGCTATGATACTATTACTACTACTACGTATTTACCGGCTGCAATTGTTCCAACCTTCTGCGAAGAGCTTTTTTGGCCAGTTTTTCTTGAATGGGTTAGCTTCACGCCTGGTATTCGACTGGACGGAGCTGGAATTTGGCCATGGTGCCAACAATGACTTGCATACGCTTTGGGAAAGACATGCCGTGAAATCTTCAACGTCCATCAACTCTCCATCTGCTGATACAAGTGGTTAGGAGGCGAGTACTTGATATTGATGTCATGTCCAGTGGCTTAGGAAGTGAGTACCTGATATTGATATTATGTCGGTAGGTTCGGAAGTGAGTATCTGATATTGATATGTCTGGTGGGTTAGGAAGCGAGTACCTGATAATGATATCATGTCCGGTGGGTTAGGAAGCAAGTACCTGATATTCACCTATTGTCAAGTGGGTTTGGAAGCGAGTACCTGATATTGATGTCATGTCCAGTGGGTTAGGAAGTGTGTACCTGATATTGATATATTGCCAAGTGGTTAAGGAAGCGAGTACCTGATATTGATTGGAAGTGATTAACTGATATTGAAATCATGTCCGGTGGGTTACGAGGTGAGTACCTGATATTGATATAATGTCTGGTGTGTTTTGAAGCAAGTACCTGATATTAATCTCTTGTCGGGTGGGTTAGGAAGCGAGTACCTGATATTGATATTATGTCGGTAGGTTTTGAAGTGAGTACCTGATATTGATATCATGGGTTAAGAAGTGAATACCTGATATTGATTTCATGTCCAGTGCGTTAGGAAGCGAGTACCTGGTATTGATTGATATCATGTCCGGTGGGTTTGGAAGCAAGTGCCTGATATTGAATTATTGCCAAGTGGATAAGGAAGGGAGTACCTGATATTGATTGGAAACGAGTATCTGATATTGATATCATGTCCGGTGGGTTAGTAAGTGAGTACCTGATATTGATCTCTTGTCGGGTGGGTTAGGAAGTGAGTACCTGATATTGATATCATGTCGAGTGGGCTAGAAAGTGAGAATCTGATATTGATATTATGTCGGTAGGTTTTGAAGTGAGTGCCTTGATATTGATCTCATGTTGAGTGGGTTAGGAAGTGAGTACTTGATATTGAGATTTGTAGGTTGAGAAGCGAATACCTGATATTGATATCTTGTCCCATGGGTTACGATGTGAGCACCTGATATTGATGTCATGTCGGGTGGTTTAGGAAGCAAGTACCTGACATTGATCTCATGTCCAGTGGGTGAGGAAGCAAGTACCTGAAATTGATCTCATGTTGAGTGGGTTAGGAAGTGAGTACCTGATATTGATATTATGCCAGGTGGGTTAAGAAGCAAGTACCTCATGTTGATATGTCTGGTAGGTTTGGAAGCGAGTACCTGATATTAATGTGACAGTGCCTTCAGAAAGTATTCACACCCCTTGACTTCACATTTTGTTGCGTTACAGCCTGAATTTGAAATGGATTCAATTGAGGGTTTTTTTTGTCACAGATAAACACATAATAACCCATAATGTCAAGTGGATTTCTTTTTCAGAAATTTTTACAAAATAATTAAAAATGAAATACAGAAATATCGAATTCACTTAAGTATTCAACTGCCTGAGTCAATACTTCGTATAAGTGCTTTTGGCAGTGATTATAGCTTTGAGCCTTCTTGCGTATGTTTGTATCAGCTTTGCACATCTGGATTTGGGGAGTTTCTCCCATTCTTCCTCGTAAATTTGCTCAAGCTCTGTCAAGTTGGATGGGGAGCATCAGAGAACAGCAATCCTCAAGTCTTTCCACAGATTCTCAATGGGATGACATTATGGGGTATTATGTCTGAGCTTTGGCTGGGCCACTCAAGGACTTCCACGTTCTTGTTCTGAAGCCATCCCAGTGTTGCTTTGGCTGTATGATTGGGGTCATTGTCCTGTTGGAATGTAAATTTTTTGCCACAGTCTAAGGTCTTTTGCACTTTGCAGCAGCTTCTCCTCAAGGATTTGCCTGTATTTGGCTCCATTCATTATTCTATCTATCCATACAAGTCAACCAGTCCCTACCACTGAAAAGCATCCCCATAGCATCATACTGCCACCACCGTTCTTCACGGTAAGGATGGTGTTAGATGGTTGATGAGTTGTGCTCCGTTTCTGCCTAACGTACCGCTGTCCATTCAGGTCAAAGAGTTCAATTTTCTTCTCATCAGAACACAGAATATTTTGCCTCATTCACGTGCCTTTTTGCAAACTCCAGGCATGCTGTCATGTGCCTTTTTCTCAGGAGTGGCTTCCATATAACCATAAAGCCTAGATTTGAGAAGTGCTGCAGAGACTAGTGTCCTTTCTGCAGGTTCTCTCATCCCAGCCAAGAAACTCTGTAGTTCTGTCATTGTTCATTGGACTATTTATCACCTCCCTGACCAAGGTCCTTCTTGCCCGATTGCTCAGTTTGGTTGGACGGCCAGCTCTAGGAAGAGCCTGGGTAGTTCCATATTATTTCCATTTCCTAATGACGGAGCTCACTGTGCTCTTGGAAGCTTTAAACACACTAGAAATTGTTTTATACCTTCCCCAGATATATGCCTCCTCACACTTCTATCTCGGAGTTCTACGGACAGTTCCTTGGACTTCATGGTAAAGTGTCTGCTCGGAGATGCACTGTCAACAGTGGGACCTTGTATAGAAAGGTGTGTTTATTTATAAATCGTGTCCAATCAATTGAATTGGCCACAGGTGGACTCCAATCAAGTTGTAGAGACATCTCAAGGATGATCAAAGGAAATTGGATGCACCTGAGCTCAATTTGGAGTGTCATAGCAAAGGGGTTGAATACTTATTAGCTCAAGACATTTCAGCTTTTCATTTATAATTATTTTGGAAATAAATTCTAAAAAATAATTTCACTTCGATGTTATGGGGTATATTGTGTGTAGACCAGTGACAAAAAAAATCTCAATTTAATCCATTTTAAATTCAGGCTGTAACACAAGAAAATGTGAAAAAGTGAAGGGGTGTGAATATTTCTGAAGTCATTGTGTTTGTCTGGTGCATTAGGAAGCAAGTACCTGATATTGATATAATGTCGAATGGGTTAGGAGGCGAGTACCTGTTATTGGTGTCATATCAAGTGGTTTCAGAAGTGAGTACCTGATATTGATATATCCGGTGGGTTAGGAAGTTAGAACTTGGTATTGATATCGTGTCCGGTCGGAAGGTTAGGAAGTGAGTACCTCATATTGATATTTTGTCAAGTGGATTAGGAAGCGAGTAGCTGATATTGATATGTCCGGTGGTTTAGGAAGTGAGTACCTGATATTGATATGTCCGGTGGGTTAGGGAGTGCGTATTTGATATTGGTATGTCCGGTTGGTTAGGAAGCGCGTATCTGATATTGTTGTTATGTCCAGTGGGTTAGGAAGTGAGTACCTGATATTGACATCAGATGCAGTGGGTTATGAAACAAGTACCTGATATTGATATTATGTCGGGTGGGAAAGGCAACGAGTACCTGATATTGATATCATATCCGGTGGGTTCGGAAGCGAGTACCTGATATTGATATTATGTCCAGTGGGTTAGGAAACGAGTATCTCATATTGATATCACTTCTGTTGGGTTCGGAAGCGAGTATCTGATATTGATATCATATCCGGGGAGTTTGGAAGCGAGTATCTGATATTGATATTATGTCGAGTGGGTTAGGAAGCGAGTACCTGATATTGATATTATGTCCAGTGGGTTAGGAAACGAGTATCTCATATTGATATCACTTCTTTTGGGTTCGGAAGCGAGTATCTGATATTGATATCATATCCGGGGAGTTTGGAAGCGAGTACCTGATATTGATATTATGTCCAGTGGGTTAGGAAACGAGTATCTCATATTGATATCACTTCTGTTGGGTTCGGAAGCGAGTATCTGATATTGATATCATATCCGGGGAGTTTGGAAGCGAGTATCTGATATTGATATCATATCCGGGGGGTTTGGAAGCGAGTATCTGATATTGATATTATGTCGAGTGGGTTAGAAACGAGTACCTGATATTGATTGAGTGGTGAAACCATTTTTTTTCATTGTCCAACAAGCTTTAGTTTTTGCCTGTGGTTCCTGTTCTGTCCTGTTCCATCCTCTGTTCTTCCAAAATAGTTGGATAAGACCGTTTGACGATGTAAGCTTTTTCAAGTCCACGTGATCGTTGCAAACAGACTTTTGAAAATCTAACTCCATTCTCTCTGGACTGCCCTGTGAAGACCTTTGTCGTTTCCACAGATATTTTAGTTGTCGAGTCGCACCTGTCGACCTCTCTCAACCACCGCTTCGACAACCAGCACCACCACCAGCAGCAATCCTGCTGTCTCCCTTTTTTCCAGAGCGTTTAGATTGAGCGTTTTTTGTCCGAGGCCATTCGATCGCACACTTCGTCTCTTCTGAGCTGCTGTCTCTCCCCATCGCTCCCTGCAGCTGTGGGCTGTCACAACTCACCCGTTCCGCGATGCCAGTCTTGGATCTAATCCTTGTACGGCGACCACTTGGGCACACACTCCCACCCCTCCCACACTCCACGCCCTCTGCGTGCACCCCCCCCCCCCTCCATCCTCTTACATCCATCCCACCTTTTCCACCGAAGTGTACACCAGCAACAGCAACACACATTTTCCATTCGTTCTGTTCCGCACCTCCCTCCCTTCCCCTATTGCTACTGCTGAATATTCATGTGATTTCCACCCCCCCCCCCCCCCTCTCCCACACCCCCCTTACAGCCGTAGCTACGCCACCCCCGTTTTAAAGCTCCGGCCCACCGCATGCGAGTGCCTCACTCAGTCATCGCCTCTGGTGGCAAGCGTCACGATGGACGGTCTCCCACACACCTGACCACCGGCGACCATCTCCGTCCCATGTATCCACTCCGCCAGCCTTCGTCCTGCAAGCACCCTGGTCCTCCCCAGCTCGGCGCCGCATGCTTCCGACACTGCAGCTGTAAGTTTGACTTTGTTGAGCACACACGTCCGATTCCGTCGGAAAGTGCAACTCGTGCGGAGATCGGTGTCTGTGCGGCCGTGCTGGGGCAGAGGCGACCACCTGGTGTGGCGTACCTCTAGGACACGTTATGAGGAATAAGGGATAGGGTAATAGGGTTGGGACATTTTAACGGTTTCTTTTTCTTAGCTTGTGCACCGTCTGCGGACAGTTGTAATTAAGAGCGCTACGTGTGCACAAATTAGCACACTCTAATTGCCATGCTTCAATTTACCTGATGATGTTCCACAATTATAAATTGCCGATTGTTGGGAATTTTTTTTGGGGGGAAAGTAGTGTTCATTATTAATTTATTTCCATGTGCCACTTTCACCTGCTCTGAGCACTGTTGTATTTTTATATTTATTTTTATGTTGTGGCATCGAACTCTCGTAGATGGATAGGACGAGCTTTTGCACCTGTGTCATGAAGACATTGACATTCGGAGATATCGATGGTCTTTCATGAGGATAACATTGATACTGGATGGCGACGGGGCAAATGGACGCAGTAGTGTGGGACGCAGTAGCCGGTTGAGGTTTGCGGTATGCAAACGTGGCGTAACAGTATTCTGATGAAATGACCGAAGAGGACGGTTAATAGGAAACGGATTAATCAAAAAGGAGTTCTGGGTTTGGCATGGAAGATGACCATCAGCTTGGTGTTGCGAAAGGTCCACCTGTTCGGCATGCCACTTTGGCTGGTCCAGCATACACTTTATAGGAATGCAGAAAGGCTCGCACCCCTTAGACATCTTGACCTGTTTTTGGAAGTACCCCTTAGACATCTTGACCTGTTTTTGGAGATCTCGGGTGGCACGTTGTCGAACGTCATTGAAGTCCCTGCGGATGACGAATAATTTTGTGGTGGCAATGCAGGTGATGCTGGATGATGCCTTGTCGGATGGCCTTGCTCTATAGTGTGAGATGCCCTTTGATGAAGGAGCTCAGAAGCTTCCCCACCGTGACACCTCAATAAGGCACTTCCATCTCTGCGGCCAGAACTCGATGGATGCACCGACTGTCATTACCTTTGGACCTAGCGGGATGAGAGTAAAAAACAAAACAAAAAAAACGCAGCCCTCCTACTCTCTGTCTCTCTCTCTCTCTCTCGCCCCTTGTTCACTCTTCCTGAGACGCCGGCTTGGCGTTTTGTGGTGCCTTGGGGACCGGCTCCTGTCAGCCCAGGCCGGAGTGCAATTTGCACACCGATTTCTTGCGCTCGCCGTTACGCCTCCTCCGTCTGTCCCCGCGGCTCCCATGTGCCGGTCTCTAGCACATGAAACGAGAATTGAACATCGTGACTACTCAGACACGGACATGGTGATCTGCGCTCGCTCAGTAGGGTTGGTAAGATCTGTTCCTTCTAACTTTTTTGCAAAACATATCTTTCATAGATAGATTGCAGTTGCCAATGGCTGCAAGTCCAGGAATTACCGTCGCCTTTACAGACACCTACCTGGATGCGGTCACAGTTTCTAGGCAACAAATCACACTTCTCATTGTTTCTCTCCTTGGACTGACTGCATTGCATAAATGAAAACATTATGAAGACAAACCCCTTTGAATGGAGGAAGCCACGTTTATTGACTCCTATATACGCACGATGTCACTCATCCAGCTTTTATCAACAACTTGATGTCCTTTAGGTCCGAATTAGTCAAATCTAGTATGATTTCCAAACTTTTTTTTCCTGTTAACTGTCTAATTTGAATGCTCTCTATAGTGAAACATCACCTGTGCAGGCAAGTTTGAAAATGACTCATGTCGGTCATCATTTGGCGTATCAGGGAGAGCAAGGTATTCGTGAGGCATATTGTGCCTTGGCCGCCGTCCTCATCCAGGACATCGCATGCCTAAGGCAGAGAGACTCGAGGGAGCGTGATTGCATTCCCGCTGCATACAGCTGATTGCCGGGGCTGATCAGGCAAGCAATGTCAGCAACTGCGTGATTAAGGTCAGAAGGTGGGGGCGGAGACCCGATTTGCTGCTGTCTTCTCTGAGGTCTCAGTGCTGATCCTATGTCTGTACTAATCTCCGTGTGTGTGTGTGTGTGTGTGTGTGTGTGTGTGTGTGTGTGTGTGTGTGTGTGTGTGTGTGTGTGTGTGTGTGTGTGTGTGTGTGTGTGTATGTGTGTGTGTGTGTGTGTGTTGGTTCAGTGTAAAATGCACAGATTGCTGGATACGGCAAATATTTCTGCTTTGATTTTTCTAGATTCTAGAAGTTAGGAACTGATAGACCAAACTCCCAATGATGTAGTTGTGTTCAGGTGATGCTATAGTCAGTTTGCTGATTTGTGTGCATCCCAGCTCGGATTATATGTAGGTATATACATATACACCTACATACATATATATATATATATATATATATATATATATATATATATACCTACATACATATATATACCTACATACATATATATATATACCTACATACATATACATATACACCTACATACATATATATATATACCTACATACATATATATACCTACATACATATATATATATACCTACATACATATATATACCTACATACATATATATACCTACATACATATACATATACACCTACATACATATATATATATACCTACATATATATATATACCTACATACATAATGTATATATAAATGTACATATATATATACCTACATACATAATGTATATATAAATGTATATATATATATATACCTACATACATATATATATATATATATATATATATATATACATACATATATATACCTACATACATATATATATATATACCTACATACATATATATATACCTCCATACATAATGTATATATAAATGTATATATATATATACCTACATACATAATGTATATATAAATGTATATATATATATGTATATACATACACACACAAATTTGAAAGAGGGAAGATTCAAATGTCTAATCCTATCACCACTTCATCTATCTCCAATTCCGGTGTCCTTTCAAATGCAAAGTCACTGGCAGGTACTGGGATGTGGAAGGAAATGAGCAACGAGGTGTTTCCAGCAGTTACATTTGTTGAGTTCAATGGTTCATTTTTCCTCCCCAGCCCCCCTTCTACACCCCCATTATTTGTACCTTATTCGTCTTCCTTTTTCTCTCTGCAGTCTCTCTGCATTCTGCGTCTCTCTCTCACCCGGGTCCGCTAATCGGCTCGTGGCTTCCGGGCATGCCAGAAAGATTTTTGTGAGCTATGTCAGGGGCAGCACCCATTGAGCCATGATTTGATTTGATTGGACTTGGACGCCTTGCCCAGTGATGTATTTTTTTTAAGCAGTTGGGGAATTTTTACTTTGTTGGGGAATTTTTACTTTGTTGGGGAATTTTTTTCCCTATTCTAGCGTATATAACAGCTACCCTTGATCAGTGTAGATATCTTGCAGATAACAAACGGAGCCCGGTGTGGCTGAATGAAGACCCACCTCAGTATGAGTGTAAGCTGTGTTTTCATCACGAGCCAAATCATTTCAAAAAAACCCAACAGGGGCTTGTGTTGCTGATTCTTGGTGGAGGGTGGCAGTTTTTTTTTTTTCCGATGACACCACCTCGTGCCGGATGTTTCCAGACTCCTTGCACCGTCATGGTTATACCACGAGCCAGACACGCCGCTGCTATTTTGGGCGACCGTGTGCTTTGAAATAAGCTGGGCGCACGGCAGCTTAGGAGCAGCTCGAAAAGTGGGCGCTGTCAGGTGACCAATACGCACGTGCCCGTTGGACAACCACCAGGCCAGAAAGGCCAGATAAGGACGTTGGTTCATTTTCCTCCACATACCGAGCTCACCGGCCTGACCACGACAACTTGTATCCTTATACCGGTAATTGAGAGAACCACGTCCCATAAAACAGGACGTTAGAGAAAAGGACCCAATGCTGTGTAATTCTATTTTATTTTCTCTTGATCTCTACAGACCTCTCTCTCTCTCACCCTCTCTCTTTCTCTCTCTCTCTCTCTCTCTCTCTCTCTCATACTCTCTCACCCTCTCACTCTCTCTCTCACTCTCTCTCTCTCTCTCTCTCACACCCACTCACCCTCTCTCTCTCTCTCTCTCTCTCTCTCTCTCTCCCTCTCTCTCACACCCACTCACCCTCTCTCTCTCTCTCTCTCTCTCTCATACCCTCTCACCCTCTCACTCTCTCTCTCACTCTCTCTCACCCTCTCTCTCTCTCTCTCTCTCTCTCACACCCTCTCACCCTCTCTCTCTCTCTCTCACCCTCCCTCTCTCTCTCTCACCCTCTCTCTCTCTCACTCTCTCTCTCTCACCCTCTCTCTCTCTCTCTCTCTCTCTCTCTCTCACCCTCTCTCTCTCTCACTCTCTCTCTCTCTCACTCTCTCTCTCACACCCACTCACCCTCTCTCTCTCTCTCTCACCCTCTCTCTCTCTCACTCTCTCTCTCTCTCTCTCTCTCACACCCACTCACCCTCTCTCTCTCTCTCTCTCTCATACCCTCTCACCCTCTCACTCTCTCTCTCACTCTCTCTCACCCTCTCTCTCTCTCTCTCTCACACCCTCTCACCCTCTCTCTCTCTCTCTCTCACCCTCCCTCTCTCTCTCTCTCACCCTCTCTCTCTCTCACTCTCTCTCTCTCACCCTCTCTCTCCCTCTCTCTCTCTCACCCTCTCTCTCTCTCTCACCATCTCTCTCTCACCCTCTCTCTCTCACCCTCTCACCCTCTCTCACTCTCTCCCCCTCTCTCTCTCTCTCTCTCTTTCTCTCTCTATCTCTCTCCCTGTCTCTCTTTTTCTTTCCAGGCACAATATGTCCAACGCATTCACCGCATATATCGTGTTGCACTAATTAATTGATGAAATCAATGCGTTGAATCATTACCTCGGTCCCACGCGTGTGCCACATGCGTTTGGTTGGTGTTTCTGCTTCTGAGACGAGCAACCTCGAGTAGAGTCACACATTTGTGGAGAGAATTGCGCACGGTGAAGGTCCGTACACAATAGAGGCATCTCAACAAGGCCGGGGCGTTTGTCTCTGCAACTACAGGACGAATGAGAGATGGAGACGAAGCCAGACGTAAAGGTGCTTGACGGCCATGTGTCCAGATGCTCATCGTCACGGGCCAACTAACCTGCTGCCACCCGACCATTCCACGAAGAGCACCCCAGGGTGTCTGAACGCACAACCGCCATGCGGCACGGCCGCCTTTCAAAGTCACGACACGCTATGATGGCTATGAGTCTTTCTGGAGAAGAAAGGAAAACTTTTGAAGACCCTTGACCTGATTTTTTTTTCCCGACATTGCAGTTTTATTTATTTATCTAATTGCTTTGGCGGAATGCATTTACTCCACAAAACTGAATTGAGGACTCCCGCGTTCGGCGACACTGATGAGGGTGGCCTATAGTTCCATTCAATATGACAACACAGCCTCGGCGTAGAGCTTCATAACCTAGAAGCAACTTATATAAATAGGTTTGTTCTGTCATTGTTCCTTCATCTCTCTGCAATGTTCCACACACAAGCTCCAGTGGGATTTGTGGAGTGGTGCATCTCCTGTTACCCATAAAGGACCGATGAATACCAACCATACTTGGTGGGATTGTGGTCGGGCCTTTTAACCAGATCACGAGCTCACCGAGTATAGCTGGTGTTCTTAGACGCTTTGTGTGATTTACATTAGGGTGCCTTATTAACTTGTATGGAGCAGAAAAGGAAAATTTCAACCGTTAGCATCCAGGGCTGCCAGTTTGTACCAACGTTTATTTAGTATATAACTCACGGTATGCTCAGTTCAGAACCCATCATCGCGTTGTGATCTCCGTGGCTGTGTGGCGATGATATGGGCTGCGGTACGGACGATGAATGTACAATGTATATGTACCCAGAGGGGTTTCGTATCAGTGATTTGGGCAGTGATATAGCTCTGTTTCTTATTTGGTCTCCTCTTAGCTCTCCAAAGGCCTTAGCTCTTAGTTCCAAAGCAGAAGTCATCCTTCAGAATGGACTTTGAGATGGCTGTTCCATCAGTGTAGCTAAAAACCACCGTTTTAGAGGCCATTTTTCCCCGCAAGCGGGGGTTGGCCTTTTTCGGGAACCGTGGTTGTTGTTGTTTTTTTTGGTCCCCTTTTTGAAGCAATGTTTTACGGCCGGATGCCCTTCCTGACGCCAACCCTTTTTGCCGCCTTTAACGACAAACAGGGAATTACAGGGAATCAGTGTAGCTAGGCGAGCGCAAAAAAGTCCTACGGTGTCTTTCGTTAGATTCAACCTTTGAGCTCAGTATATAATGTCCACATAAAACCTGCAGGAGGATGTAATGGGATGCAAAAGTCAAATGTATTTAACTAGTGAGGTACCCGTGCTATGCACGGGTGGGAGGCCAGGAGCAAACAGACAATGCAGAAACGGCGAATGCTAAAGCATGAAACCAATAAATTCCACATTACTGTAGCATCTTCAGTCACACGTCAGACGCAAGTTCGTGAAGGACTTCCATGAAAAACGTACCCGTTCGCAAACAAACGGGTATGTTTGTTCCATACCCAGTCAATGGCGAATCTGCATATGGCAATCTGCGAATTCACGATGAGAAAGTGGAAACCATCACGGCATTCCGTCATTCACTTGAACTCGATATCTCTTTTTTCATTCCAAACAGCATAACTCCAATCACAAATGAAACTAGAACGCCACTCAGTAGAGCGCATACTCCCGCTGTGGGTCAAGTTGGAATAATACGTTTTGTTTAACATCCCCTCTCCCCAAAACAATAACTTAAAAAGAAAGTAGGCCCTAACTGTCAGAGAATTAATTTTGATATATCTCATAATTAGAGGAGAAAAACATCATTTAAGAATAAGAATAAAAGCTTTAATGCAGTGAAACAGAAAAAAATCTTTCCCAAAAAAATTCCCCCAAAAAATTCCTGGATCCGGAATAATATCCTGAGCTTCACCAAAAACTAAGTAATTCTTCCTTATCCCAAGGGCAATCATCCCACCAACTTTCATCCAAATCCAGATATCTTGTTCACGAACGCACGAACATACGAACACACACACACGGACGGACACGATCGAATGCATTACTCCCTGGTGGGAGTAATAAACCTGAAAATCGTAGAGCCAGAACCAGAATTATTTATTTGGTCTGGGAATCCCATGCGAGGTTTCTTCTTCTTCAGCCTCTCACAACCCTGGGTGAATATGCGATCTTTTTTTTAAAAGTTGGAATTTTGCCAAATCTGTTTTATTCATTTGTTAATATACCTCAGCCATTGACAAATCTGGAATTATAATTTTATTTGAGGTTCAAATTAACCTGGGAGATTGTGTCAAACGATGCCTGCAAGTCTTTACATGTGATAAATTATAATCGTCCACAGTCAAGGACTCTTCTTCTTCACGCAATAACAACTTCTAGCTTCCAGACCGTACATCCAATCATCTTCAGATTTTGCACACTTGTTACTCTTCATGACTTCCACTGCAGTATGAAGTTTCACGTCGATCAATGAAGTGGTTCAAGAGATATAAATGTTTTTATTATTTGCCTTTAATTAACGATGTCTGCCAAACCACGTGTCCTATCGCCAATTTCAAAAGGACATTTTAGTGGACTGATATGCTGAACAGATCTGTGAAGTTTCCCCTCGATTGGATCACAAATGAGGGAGGAGCTAGGTTTTAAAGGTTTGTGCTTAAAAACGTCATAACTCTGAAACCATGTGATGCATGACGTCATGCTCGCTGACTTTTTTTGTTCGTCATGGGTATGCGATTCTGCCTGCAAAGTTTGGCCTCGATCTGTTCAGACGTTTTCGAGAAAATTGGATTTTAGTGTTTTTCACTCAAAACAATATGGCGGCCGAACCACGTGATCTGTGACGTCATAATTACCATTAAAATATTCTACAGACCGAGTCACTCCTATGGTGAATTTTTTTAATCTCAATCGGTCCTATTATTGCAGAGAAAATGGTTTTTAAAGGAAAACAGAAAAAAAAATTGCCAAAAAAAATCCTGGATCCGGAATAATATCCTGAGCTTTACCAAAAACTAATCAATTCTTCCTTATCCCAACGGCAATCATCCCACCAACGTTCATCCAAATCCATTTAGAACTTTTCCAGATATCTTGTTCACAAACACACGAACACACACACACACACGGACGGACACGATTGAATGCATTACTCCCTGGCGGGAGTAATAACATTAATATAAAAAATAAACTTTTATCAACATTCGTGACATAAACAAATATTTAAATCCTGATGTGAAGTTCCCTACGGTTGGGTGAACACAATTACGAATTCAAAATCGTAATTGTATTCACTCAATTCCAATCATCAATTGATACTTTAATAAAACACGATTAACGTTTAACGATTTAACATTACAATTAA
Source organism: Myxine glutinosa (assembly GCF_964187855.1). NCBI lineage: Eukaryota > Metazoa > Chordata > Myxini > Myxiniformes > Myxinidae > Myxine > Myxine glutinosa. The sequence goes on from NC_136272.1 coordinate 28,370,076, forward strand.
ATGACGGTTGTATTGGGATATTATCAAACCCGCGCATTACCGTCATCTGTCCACTTCCGCATTCGCTGCAGGTTCGTAATTCTCATCAAAATCTAAACAGTATTTGTAGAATTTCAATAAAAGCCCCATCACTGTTCAAATATTATTCCATCGTGTTTGGAAAAAGTGGAAAATTGGAAAAATAGGAAAAATAATATAGCCTATTTTACTCCAGGTGGTCCCAGGAATACCCACCCAAAATACCGTTGCGATCGGTTGAGCCGTTTTTGTGGTACCTGCGAACGGATGGACGGACAGATATTTTGTGAATTATAGTCCGATGATGGGCGAGAGTAGCTGAAGTGAATACCTATATCATTGTGGATAGTGCATAGGAATGGTTCAAATGACACCTTCCTAGATATCCTTTTAAAATAGCCTGGAAATGTCTGTTTGGCACTCAACGTGAACTGTTTTGAATCCTGAAAACACCAATGCTGAGCTGTGATGCTAATAGTGGCCATAGACATCAGGTGTATGGAGGATTCTGCTAACCTGATGGGAGGGAATGCATTTGAAGGAAACAAAGCTGCACCTGCTAATAAGAAGTTATTCATTCTCATGGAGTGTTAATAAGCTGCGAACAGCAGGACAAACAAAGTCTTTGTTTAGTTCCTGCATGCCTGCCAGCCACACCTCAAAGGAGGTAACATTGGACCTCTGTTTGCACCAATCACTTTGGAAAAGGACGGAAGGTCTTAACATCGGAATCTGCTGTCCATGAGAAGTTTCTTCGCTGTGTAGACCGTCATGGTGTGGAATCGGTTTTAGAGAAGTATATGCATTAAATAACACAAACTTGGGATTTTCAATTCGGTGTACAAATTTAACATCTCTATTCCGTTCATGACTAGTCTTTTCGGAGAGTCTTTTTCTCGCATGCCTACAGTTGGGCAGATAATGCACTGGATGGCTTGCCTTTGCTATTCCCAGTGATTATCTGGGCAGGACTTTGGAATTTTGCTAAGACACCGACACACAATGGCCTACCCTTTTCAAAAGGCTGCTTAGGGATCCTTGAGATCCACCAGCTAATATTAACAGACGGTACTCCCACCTAGTCTCAAGTCCATCCAACAGATGGCCTACTCACTGATGCAACACCCTTCTTGTGAAGCACCAAGATGACATAATTTCTATAGTTTGTTTGGGAATCGAACCCAGACAAGACAATTCTTAGGCGAGCCCTATTAGACATTTACTGAGCTTTTTATTTGATCCCAAATGTTGTTCACGTATCATTTACCGGCACTCTGCAAACTATAGATCGCAGACTGCAAACTAGAACGCCACTCAGTAGAACGCATACTCCCGCCGTGGGTCAAGTTGGAATAATACGTTTTGTTTAACATCCCCTCTCCCCAAAACAATAAATGAAAAATAAAGTAGGCCCTAACTGTCAGAGAATTTATTTTGATATATCTCGGAATTAGAGGAGAAAAACATCATTTAAGAATAAGAATAAAAGCTTTAATGCAGTAAAACAGAAAAAAAAATTCCCCCAAAAAATTCATGGATCCGGAATAATATCCTGAGCTTCACCAAAAACGAATCAATTCTTATCCCAAGGGCAATCATCCCACCAACTTTCATCCAAATCCGTTCAGAACTTTTCCAGATATCTTGTTCACAAACACACGAACACACACACACACACACACACACACACACACGGACGGACACGATCGAATGCATTACTCCCTGGCGGGAGTAATAAATCGGAGATGCACTGACGGTGTCCACCTGCGAATTCATTAGCACCGTTGCATGACTGACCACGGTCTAGATGAAGTTTAGTTGGATTACTAACCTGGGTCTGGTCCAGTCTGGTTGAATTACTGACCTGGGTCTGGTCCAGTCTGGTTGGATTACTGACCTGGGTCTGTTCCAGTCCGGTTGTATAACTGACCTGGGTCTGTTCCAGTCTGGTTGGATTACTGACCTTGGACTGTTCCAGTCTGGTTGAATTACTGACCTGGGTCTGTTCCAGTCCAGTTGTATAACTGACCTGGGTCTGTTCCAGTCCAGTTGTATAACTGAACTGGGTCTGTTCCAAGCTGGTTGAATTACTTACCTGGGTCTGGTCCAGTCCGGTTGTATAACTGACCTGGATCTGTTCCAAGCTGGTTGAATTACTGACCTGGGTCTGTTCCAGTCCGGTTGTATAACTGACCTGGGTCTGTTCCAAGCTGGTTGAATTACTGACCTGGGTCTGGTCCAGTCCGGTTGTATAACTGACCTGGGTCTGTTCCAAGCTGGTTGTATAACTGACCTGGGTCTGGTCCAGTCCGGTTGTATAACTGACCTGGGTCTGTTCCAGTCCGGTTGTATAACTGACCTGGGTCTGTTCCAGTCTGGTTGAATTACTGACCTGGGTCTGGTCCAGTCTGGTTGGATTACTGACCTGGGACTGTTCCAGTCCGGTTGTATAACTGACCTGGGTCTGTTCCAGTCTGGTTGAATTACTGACCTGGGTCTGTTCCAGTCTGGTTGAATTACTGATCTGGGTCTGTTCCAGTCCGGTTGAATTACTGACCTGGGTCTGGTCCAGTCTGGTTGAATTACTGACCTGGGTCTGTTCCAGTCTGGTTGAATTACTGACCTGGGTCTGTTCCAGTCTGGTTGAATTACTGACCTGGGTCTGTTCCAGTCTGGTTGAATTACTGACCTGGGTCTGGTCCAGTCTGGTTGAATTAGTGACCTGGGTCTGTTCCAGTCTGGTTGAATTACTGACCTGGGACTGTTCCAGTCTGGTTGAATTACTGACCTGGGTCTGTTCCAGTCTGGTTGTATAACTGACCTGGGTCTGTTCCAGTCTGGTTGAAATACTGACCTGGGTCTGTTCCAGTCCGGTTGTATAACTGACCTGGGTCTGTTCCAGTCTGGTTGAATTACTGACCTGGGTCTGTTCCAGTCCAGTTGTATAACTGACCTGGGACTGTTCCAAAGCTGGTTGAATTACTGACCTGGGTCTGTTCCAGTCTGGTTTTATAACTGACCTGGGTCTGTTCCAGTCTGGTTGAATTACTGACCTGGGTCTGGTCCAGTCTGGTTGAATTACTGACCTGGGTCTGTTCCAGTCCGGTTGTATAACTGACCTGGGTCTGTTCCAGTCCGGTTGTACAACTGACCTGGGTCTGTTCCAGTCTGGTTGAATTACTGACCTGGGTCTGGTCCATTCTGGTTGGATTACTGACCTGGTACTGTTCCAGTCTGGTTGAATTACTGACCTGGGACTGTTCCAGTCCGGTTGTATAACTGACCCGGGTCTGTTCCAGTCTGGTTGTATTACTGACCTGGGACTGTTCCAGTCTGGTTGTATTACTGACCTGGGACTGTTCCAGTCTGGTTGTATTACTGACCTGGGACTGTTCCAGTCTGGTTGTATTACTGACCTGGGTTTGTTCCAGTTCGGTTGTATTACTGACCTGGGACTATTCCAGTCTTATTGAATTACTGTCCTGGGACTGGTCCAATCCAGTTGTATTACTGACCTGGGACTGGTCCAGTCCGGTTGTATTACTGTCCTGGGACTGGTCCAGTCCGGTTGTATTACTGACCTGGGACTGGTCCAGTCTGGTTGTATTACTGTCCTGGGACTGGTCCAGTCCGGTTGTATTACTGACCTGGGAATGGTCCAGTCTGGTTGTATTACTGACCTGGGTCTGGTCCAGTCTGATTGAATTTTTGACCTTGGACTGTTCCAGTCTGGTTGAATTACTGACCTGGGTCTGTTCCAGTCCAGTTGTATAACTGACCTTGGTCTGTTCCAGTCCAGTTGTATAACTGAACTGGGTCTGTTCCAAGCTGGTTGAATTACTGACCTGGGTCTGGTCCAGTCCGGTTGTATAACTGACCTGGGTCTGTTCCAAGCTGGTTGAATTACTGACCTGGGTCTGTTCCAGTTCGGTTGCATAACTGACCTGGGTCTGTTCCAAGCTGGTTGAATTACTGACCTGGGTCTGGTCCAGTCTGGTTGGATTACTGACCTGGGACTGTTCCAGTCCGGTTGTATAACTGACCTGGGTCTGTTCCAGTCTGGTTGAATTACTGACCTGGGTCTGTTCCAGTCCAGTTGTATAACTGACCTGGGACTGTTCCAAAGCTGGTTGAATTACTGACCTGGGTCTGTTCCAGTCTGGTTGAATTACTGACCTGGGTCTGGTCCAGTCTGGTTGAATTACTGACCTGGGTCTGTTCCAGTCCGGTTGAATTACTGACCTGGGTCTGTTCCAGTCTGGTTGAATTACTGACCTGGGTCTGGTCCAGTCTGGTTGAATTACTGACCTGGGTCTGTTCCAGTCTGGTTGAATCACTGACCTGGGACTGTTCCAGTCTGGTTGAATTACTGACCTGGGTCTGTTCCAGTCCGGTTGTATAACTGACCTGGGTCTGTTCCAGTCCGGTTGTATAACTGACCTGGGTCTGTTCCAGTCTGGTTGAATTACTGACCTGGGTCTGGTCCAGTCTGGTTGAATTACTGACCTGGGTTTGTTCCAGTCCGGTTGTATTACTGACCTGGGACTATTCCAGTCCTGTTGAATTACTGTCCTGGGACTGGTCCAATCCAGTTGTATTACTGACCTGGAACTGGTCCAGTCCGGTTGTAGTACTGTCCTGGGACTGGTCCAGTCCGGTTGTATTACTGACCTGGGACTGGTCGAGTCTGGTTGTATTACTGACCTGGGACTGGTCCAGTCCGGTTGTATTACTGACCTGGGACTGGTCGAGTCTGGTTGTATTACTGACCTGGGACTGGTCCAGTCTGGTTGAATTACTGACCTGGATGTGGTCCAGTCTTGTTGAATTACTTTCCTGGGACTGGTCCAGTCCGGTTGTATTACTGACCTGGGACTGGTCCAGTCCGGTTGTATTACTGACCTGGGTCTGTTCCAGACCAGTTCCTCGAGGCTTTGTGATCATCTACATGGAGTTCCAGGTCCTTTTGAAAATGGTCAAATATAAGTTGAGGTTTCAAATATTTAATTTTTTTTTCTTTTCTGGAGCCAAACCTTAGCTACAGCTCAGTCTGGCATTGCCTACATTTACATTCTTCATCGGCATAATTGCACAGGATAAAGATTGCTTCTGGAAGTGGATGTTTTGGTCTTGCCTTTTGGAAAGTATATTATACGAACTATAGAGTGGATTTTTCTTCCACCTTGTCCTGGGACTTCATGATTATTTTCACTATCAAAAAGTCATGTCGCCTCACTTTCTTTAAAAGGGACACGTTACCAATAAAAATGCGCCCGGCGGATGGACAGTTATCAGTTTCGCAAGTTACTTTGAGGCTGCAGTGAGATTGACGAGGCAGTCTCCATGGATCCCCGGATACACGGCGATGTTCTTCCACTCGACCATTCCCGCAGCCCATGTTTTAAATAAACACTTTAGGGGTTTCACCGCAGCGTTTAATCTCCGAAGAGATAGTGGCCGGGATTGCTGCCATAGTGGCCCATATACCTTGTTAATGCCACAGACATGTCGGACATTCCTCGTGCAGTGAAAGCTCACCTTTCGCTGGGAAAGCAGAACGCTCGAGTTCCGACATGAACCTCGCAGACAAAAAGAAGGGCGAAATAAGCTGTTTGTACGATGGCTCCTGTTTCATTAAACTCACTCTAGTGATAGATTTTTGTCTAAAGCACAACTTCTGCTCTACTTATCTGTTCATAAACCGTTTAGATTTGCTTACCGGGTCTAAAAGGTGTTGCGTTTTCTGGAGCCAAGAGGTTGAATTGCGTGCTTTTGATGTGCAATCTGTGCGGAGCAGGGGATTCTTCTGCCAAGACTTGAATTCATTATAGATTGAATTAATGTGGTGTTGATGGAGTGCAAGCATAATGGGCCGAATGGTGTTTCTGTTTACTTGTGACATTTTGAGCGCGAATGTCTAAAATGATGGACGGAATCGACAGGACGTTGATCGAGATCTACTAACCGCCTTTGGAAGGATGGATAAGATGATGTTTCTGGCATTAACCCTGTTTTTTTCTGACAAAGGGTTAATGCCCCAAACATCAGCTTGTCCTTGCTTTCTCACGGCGGTTAGCATACCTCTATAAAACGTTCTGTGGATCCCATCCATTGTTGTACCTGTCCGACGACGCAGGTCGGCACTGGCCTTCACGTATACGATCAGTTTTCCATTCTACTTTGAAGCTCAAAATGACACCGACTGTGCAATGCCAGTCCGTCTTCCTCCACAACTGCCCCAATTTGTCGTTGCCAACTTCCTGAAAGTTTCCCCCATGGCCTTGTATGGTTTCCCCCACGAAATGATGATGCTTCTCTTTTCCTTGCAAGTTGGTGTAAGTACCTAAGTGGTGATTGTTTGCACCATAATTACCAATATCAAGGTAATCTTCTGCTTGGTTCCATGCTCGTCTTTTAATTAACTAAAGGAAGTACATATAAGCAAAAAGGGTGGCTGCACAGAACGTGATGACGACACCATGAAAAGTATCGTTAAATAGATTGTTCACAATACATGGAGATGTAAGCAACTTGGATGCAGAAGAGGCCATTTAGCCCATCATGTCTGTGCTATATCAACACCACAATCATTCAATCTATCAGCTTATCTACTTACTTTCTCAGGAGTAATGAGGGGAGAGGAAGAGTTGGGAGGAGAACAAAGTACAAGATTATTTTTGTGGTGGCAGAGAGTGGGTTGTAGGCTGAGGAATGAGCAAACACCGATTGCACATTCACCTTTTGAACGGAGCCAGTCACAGACTTCACAAACACTACCCATCCATAACTCAACTACCTACCTGTCCAGCCAATATCCACGTACACCTCTATCTCCAATGATTCTTGGTACCTATGTAATTGCATTTTTAACTTATCTACTGTTGCCGCTGCCACCACCTTTCCAGGGAGACCATTCCATGCATTAACTACCCCCTGAGTGAAAGACCCCTTTCTTACTACCGTCTTAACTCCGCTTCATTATTCCCAGGCTATGGCCCTTGGTCCTATCACTGTCCATGATGATGTAAACCTCTTCCGTACTTGTTCCCTCTCAACCCTTCATCATCTGAAACATCTGTCATATCCCCTCTTAATCGTCTCCTCTCTAATGTATAAAGTCATTTCTCCTTCAACTGCCCCTCGTAACTTAGTCGAGCAAGGCCCGGAATCAATGCAGTCACTCTATACAGTGAACCCTCTCTATGGCAACAACTCATTTGATGAATACACAGTTGATTTATACATAGTAAAACTTTTCAATTGTAAATGCTTCATCATTTGGGGGATCACCTGCGATCAGGATCACCCTGATCACAATAAGTGACTGAGTTTTTTTAAATTAAGGATTTTTTTTTCGAGCAATGTGCGCAGACTCATCACTTAAGGTTCACCATGAAAAGTAATTCCAGTAAATGTTCTGGAATTACTGAATTACACTGGCAGATAATCCATTACAGCTGCACTTAATGTTAAACACGCAAGTCAAGTCAGGGCAGCGCATGTTCTCCGTCGATTTGTCTTGGTGATGTAGCAATGACGTCACAATCATATTGATTACCCACGTGGTATTCACGCTGCTTTTGAAAAGTACACCTGTGAATCGCCCTACAAATTAAGCCTCCAACGTCAGTTGAAACTATAAAGATCTGAAGTTATACCTGTCAGGTGCAATTATGTCCGAACTATTTCAGTTTTGCTCTTGGGTTTGGGTGGAATTGTCATGTGTTGGCACCTTGTGCCCAAAAAACCTCGAAAATGTGCATTATGGGTCATAGTTGGCGTGTCATAAAGAAGGAACAATCTTCACGGAAAGGCTATAAAGGGACGGAATGAAAGAGGATCTTACAGCAAAATAATTCAGGAACTGTGTGTAGAAGAGTCTGTCGGAAGATTTCATGAAGTACATCTGAAAGTCTCTCCAGAAAAGTTTTATTTATTTCAGGAAAAGAGAAATCCTGGCATTGGGAAGAGCGATACACGTCTAAACAGTTCAAGTCGAGAAAGCAGCACTTGGGTTTTTGGCAGATAGATGCTCTGCTCCCATTGGCTCTTTGCTGGAAACTGATGGGCGTGGCTGACGAAATATCAAACTATCTCAGTTACAATAATTGTCAGTAAAACAACTGAGGTTTTGTTTACCTACAGACTATTGTTCGTACCTCTCAGTTATAACTACCTTTCTCTGTTTGTCAATTACATGATAGTCTGGACGAGGCTTTACAGTTTAAAGGAACACCTTGTTGTTACGATTTCAACAAACTGACAATGGCTCACGTTTGTGAGATCAATCAGCAAACAAGAAACTGTGAAGATGTTTCTTCTTTTTATTATCAGCAATTATCAAACACCGTTTCGCTAAGTACAGAATGTCTCTTTCAAATGTAACAAGAGCGAGAATTGCTTTGCAATACATATATGCCCTACCGATATGATATTTTATAACGAAATGTGAAAAATTGACGAAACGCCCTGAAACTTAAACCCGTTCTGTAACTTGTCATAATAAATCAATGTACCAAGTTTCAGGTGAATATTTTGAAGGGTTTGGGGGGGGGAAAAGGTCTGAAAAACTACAGTTGGGACGGACGGACGGACAGACCGAGAACAAACCTGTAGTCCCCTCTGATGAAGCTGGTAGGGGACTAATAAGCAAGCAATTAATTATCTACCCACTTTGATTAAAACGCTTATATAGTCCAACTTATCACAAAGAGGCGAGGCCTATCGGGTTCCAAGAATGCTACGCTTCATATGATTCAACGATCGAATACATATTCCCAGATTTGGCCATCTGCTGGTATCCTGAGAAATAAATACATTTTGGAATGGTGACTTGAAGGTTCTCGGGCCGGTTGAAAGCACATGCACCTGCATGGTTAGTCGCGGTGGTGGATATACTTCCAGGTGGCCGGATGACATTCAGGTGACAGGATTAGTCCATCCCTCGGTACCGATTCAGCCGTATGCACTAACAGTCTGGTTGGGAAACTGAAAACCGACTAAGCTCATTTCCTTCCTTAAACCTGCCCCGCTGTATGTTCTCGGGCAAACTTTTGCATTCCATCGCTTTCCTTTCGGATACATTTGCCATTTGAATATTCCATTCAATGCACACAATTCATGAGGTCCAGCAAGCCAGGTGCCGGCCCATTTATCCAAATGCATTCAAACCCCATTGTGTTCGATGTACATTCCTAAGTCTTTATCATTACAAACCTTCATGTCCCACTTATACCCACTTAACCTAAGGCTGAGTTTTCCGCTACCAAACGTTTGTAACTGAAGACGCTCTCGGTGCAACTTTCGGGTTTAAAAAGGTTTCCACTTACGACCAAAACTCTCTTCCGATCTTCACCTCTTTTAACGGCCCCAATGATTGCCATCTTGTTTTGGGGTCGGTTGGGGAGAGATTTTGACCGTCTTTCAAGGACTGCTTGACAAGGCCTGAGGTTTGACCAAAAGTGATTTGGGCAGGGATTTGTGAAGGGTGCTGGCGATAACTTGCTTCCTCTCAGCAAAAGCCACAGTGGGATCTTTAACCAACGACCAGTGCTGGCAGAGTGGTTCCACCAGCTTAATGTCCAATGGACATTGATGCCTAGACCTGCATGTGAAACACCAGGGTGAGGGTGTATAGCTGAGTCAGGATTCTAACCCAGGCTGAGCAGCTCAGAGGAGATCCTGGCAGGTCATATTCATGACATAAACTGTTTCCTATAATTATCCTGAGTTGCGTAGGCCATGTCAAATATCCCTGAGAACTTCAACAAACCTTTTTCCTCCCCCAACACCCCTAAAAACTCGTTATCAATCTCTGAACTTCAGCGAATTCTTCCAAGCGTTTCCCTGATTAAAAAATCGATCTCTTTCCGAATACAATTGAACTGCTCTCCGAACCCACGAGAAATAAAAAACAGATTCCTTGTTCTGCCCCTTCCTTCCACATGCTATCACTAAATGTTTATCTTATACATTACCGAACACCGGCATCACAATGTGATGTGTGGATCCTTGCGGTTAGGCGGTTAATTTGCTCTCCTTTCCCATCCTCGTTTTGATTACACCCGGTCGAGATACGTGCAACCGAGCGACGACACTTGCCAAAAGACATGTCACCGAAACGACATCACAAAAAACTTTAACTGGCCTCTAATGCTCGACCTTTCCCACAGAGCTTTTCAACGTCCCCGTGTGCCGTTTTACACCGGGAAGGACACAAGCCCACCCTATTAGATGACAATGGTATGTCTTTTGCCTCATTTGTAAAGCTCTTTGCCAGCATGATATAGCAAGTGTCGACGAGAAGCGGGAGCTCAGATTTCACGCCAAATTATGAGAGCGGGCAGTCGAGCAAGAAGCCCTTTTTTGCTTGATGGAAGGTGTGCGGGGCATAGGTAAAGAAATAAATAAATGCATAACCGGCGACTGCACTTCTTGCAAACTCGCAGTGGATCCATTGGTCAGACAATCCAGCACAGTTTTGTAAAGGCAGGCTTGCCACTTTGTGATTCCAAATTAATGAATCGAATCAGCCGAACGGCTGGGTGATTGAGCAAAAATAAATAGATAAGTCAAATAAAAAAGGCAGCAATCGATGGAGCTGCGCTTTGCAGCGGCAAACATTCCATGGATTGCTATTTTAAGAGGGCAGTGAGAAGGCTACAGAGCATCTCACGTGGAAATGTTCTGAATCTCTGCGATAATTTATTTGTTTTGTTTCTCCGAGCGCTACTTTTCTCCTTTTTTGTTTTTCTTTCCGGAATGTCCATGAGAAGAACGCTCGAGTCGGGTCGGAGTCCCATGCTCCGGATCTCCGCGTTCAGGACGAGTCTTCACACGGACGAATCCAAGCGGTTGCCCGCACGCCGTGGCCTTCGGCTGTTGCCATCGGGCTCGGACCATGTATCGAAGGGAGCACATCGAACACGCCGGCCATGTTTCTGGGATGGAAAGGCTCTAACGGATCGAATAGCAATCTTGCGGCCTGATCTGGCGTGTGCGCACCTTTTAAACTAATTGCCCTCGAGACAAACGAAATATAAATGAAATGAGGGGGAGCATGGTAAGGGAACTTGCTGGCATCAAAATTATTCAACATAATCATGAATTGTATCATTACGATCATCATCATTGTCATTGTCAACAGCTGCCAATGCCTTGCGGCGGTGAATTCCTGCTATCCGGCTCCACCTGGTTTTGAATTGTCCCAACCTGCATTGAGTTGTTTTAACTGTTTAAAAGTACCATGATAACTGCGGTGGCATGGTCGGAACCAAATGTGTCCTTTACAAAGATCACGTGACTGGTTCTCCTTCTTGCGTGGCCCTTGGTTGAAACCGCTGCTTGTTTCACACGCCCTTTCTCCGACCTTGAGGCGATGCATGACCGGTGTTTCACGATACCATGTAATTCACTTTCCATCTTTCACTTCCTCTCTCCTTTATGAGCCATTCCGGGCTGAATTACTTCAAATGATCCTTCAAATGATCCTTCAAATGAGTGCCTTTTAGCACGCAGGGGACGTGGAACAAGGTCCTTCATAACTACCTGGCGAAGACCGTCTCACTGTTGACGGCTTAGAGACGCCATGCTTGAAAGTTGGCATTAAAGTTAGCTTCTTTCAACCAAACTTCGCTAACTTAAAACCTTACCATCTCTGTCAACTTACCTCAATTTACACAAGGATACACAGGGAACTTTAGTGCAGGAAGAGGCCATTCTGCTGCACCAACCCCAGTATCATAACCCATCTGCAAAGCCCTGATAAAATCTCCATAACCCTCTATCTCCAATGCATCCAGGTACCTATCGGATTCCAATTTAAACGTATCCACTCCCTCCACTACCACTACCCTTCCAGGGAAACCTTCCACGCATTAGCTGAAGGATCCCTTCATTAAAACTGTCCTAACTCTCAACTTCTTTAGCCTCAAGTTGTGGGCCCTGGTCCTAACACTGTTCATCCTGCTAAAATCTCCACTTCACCTATCTCGAACACACCTTTCATTTTCTTAAGCATCTCTTTTTACATTCGGCCTCCTGATTTTACTGAACCTAGGGTGTCTTCTCCTTCATTAAGTTGTTTTATAGCCAAAACACCGTGCCCCTCAGCACCACCCTGTCTCTGTAACGCGATCGCACATGCCCTGTTTGGAGAGCACACCGATGGCAGCAACAAACACGTTTGTCGCCAAACAATCAAAACTAGTTGGAGACCAAGACGGTACGAGTTGCAGTTGGAAGGGGTCGGGGCAGTGGCAATCAGATTTCCACCACGTTGTTGAGACCTCCACGGCAGTAGATGTGACACCGCGCCGTTTAAGACGCGGGTTGGTGGGGAACATAGTTGAAAGCACCGTGGCTATTCGGACAAACAGATATCACCGATACTCCATGGCCCCTGGGAGTCTGATCGAAAGTTCTGTGCGAGAACAGAAAAGTCCCCGATCGACAGCGGGCCATTTGTTCGCACGGATTGTATCGATAGAAGGTGTACACGATCCAATTTCACAAGTGTCGCCTTCGGAGTGTGGTGTGCACCTTCCTGTAGCAGCGGGCATGGAAATGAAGCGTTTTGTGGTTAGAGTCAACAACAACTGCTTTCAGTCTTAAGTTTCACCATTACTACAGTACACGCAGGGGTGGATTTTGTGATGTGTAACACTGGGTACCATGTTTACTAATCACAATCTCGCCAGGGTCACCAGTATGTTGATGCCAACTGCAAGGTCGTTCGTCGGAAGTTTTATATTTTCCGACCGCGATTTCTGACATTTGCTTGGAGTGGATGTACGCGTTACGGGAGAGAGACTGGTCGCGGGG